>NW_025334504.1:0-123007 GCF_014858855.1 Bufo gargarizans | reverse complement strand
TAAATAACTTTCCCAGCTACAACAGACAACGGGTAACGAGAGATTTAGAGGGATTTAAATTTGAGGCCTAGTATTTAGGCGCTGGGTGACAGGTATGGGTTTAGTGACAGAATTAGACTTGGAAATACACAGTAGCGGGTGTGTGTGAAGTTATTCTGAATGACCCTATGTGCACCTTCAATATTATATACCCTTTTGGGATAGATTTCAAATAGCTCTGATATAGCAGAAACCACTAAATTATGAAATTGCTAAATTGGGAATTGTACTTCAACCCAGAACAAAAAATGTGCTTTGACGGACACTAATATCTTGCCCAGCAACAACAGTACAGCGGTGGGTAACGAGAGATTTAGAGGGAATTAAATTTGAGGCCTAGTATTTAGGCGCTGGGTCACCGGTATGGATTTAGTGACAGAATTAGACTTGGAAATACACAGTAGCGGGTGTGTGTGAAGTTACTCTGAATGACCCTATGTGCACCTTCAATATTATATACCCTTTTTGGGATAGATTTCAAAGAGCTCTGATATAGCAGGAACCACTAAATTATGAAATTGCTAAATTGGAGAATTGTATTTCAACCCAGAACAAGAAATGTGCTTGAACGGACACTAAATAACTCGCCCAGCTACAGCACTAGGGACAGATTTAGCTGGATATAAATTTGAGGCCTAGTATTTAGGCGCTGGGTGACCGGTATGGATTTAGTGACAGAATTAGACTGGGATATGGCCAAAAAATGAACAGACTATTGCTGGTTAAATGCACTTGGTGTGACAGCTTCACCCTGATGTAGGCTTTAGCCAAAATAACAACCACACCATTGAGGGTTAAATGCACTTGGTGACAGGCGCAGCTTGCCCCTGATTTTGTATATGGCCAAAAAATGAACAGACTATTGCTGGTTAAATGCACTTGGTGTGACAGCTTCACCCTGATGTAGGCTTTAGCCAAATAACAACCACACCATTGAGGGTTAAATGCACTTGGTGACAGGCGCAGCTTGCCCCTGATTTTGTATATGGCCAAAAAATGAACAGACTATTGCTGGTTAAATGCACTTGGTGTGACAGCTTCACCCTGATGTAGGCTTTAGCCAAAAAACAACCACACCATTGAGGGTTAAATGCACTTGGTCGCAGCTTGTGCTGGCGCACCACAAGACACAAAATGGCCGCCGATCACCCCAGAAAAATGAGACTGACAAACGGTCTGTGCAGCCTAAAAACAGTGAGCAATTGAGGATCAGCAGCTCAATGATCCACAGCTGCAGATCGATCAGTTAATCAAGTCCTTTGGAGGAGTTAATCTGCCTAATCTCGCCCTACTGTCGCAGCCGCAACCTCTCCCTACGCTAATCAGAGCAGAGTGACGGGCGGCGCTATGTGACTCCAGCTTAAATAGAGGCTGGGTCACATGGTGCTCTGGCCAATCACAGCCATGCCAATAGTAGGCATGGCTGTGATGGCCTCTTGGGGCAAGTAGTATGACGCTTGTTGATTGGCTGCTTTGCAGCCTTTCAAAAAGCGCCAAGAAAGCGTCACAAAAGCGCCAAGAAAGCGACGAACACCGAACCCGAACCCGGACTTTACGAAAATGTCCGGGTTCGGGTCCGTGTCACGGACACCCCAAAATTCGGTACGAACCCGAACTATACAGTTCGAGTTCGCTCATCCCTAGTTACAATACCACTTCTATGTCTCCTTGAGAAAACACTTAGGGCGATGATGGAAGAGGAGGTGGCCCAGGAGGAGGAGGAGGAGGAGGAGGAAGAGGGGTCATTTTTAGCACTTTCAGGCCAGTCTCTTCGAAGTGACTCAGAGGGAGGTTTTTGGCAACAGCAGAGGCCAGGTACAAATGTGGCCAGCCAGGGCCCACTACTGGAGGACGAGGAGGACGAGGATGAGGAGGAGGTGGAGGAGGATGAGGATGAAGCATGGTCACAGCGGGGTGGCACCCAACGCAGCTCGGGTCCATCACTGGTGCGTGGCTGGGGGGAAAGGCAGGACGATGACGATACGCCTCCCACAGAGGACAGCTTGTCCTTATCCCTGGGCAGCCTGGCACACATGAGCGACTACATGCTGCAGTGCCTGCGCAACGACAGCAGAGTTGCCCACATTTTAACCTGTGCGGACTACTGGGTTGCCACCCTGCTGGATCCACGCTACAAAGACAATGTGCCCACCTTACTTCCTGCACTGGAGCGTGATAGGAAGATGCGCGAGTACAAGCGCACGTTGGTAGACGCGCTACTGAGAGCATTCCCAAATGTCACAGGGGAACAAGTGGAAGCCCAAGGCCAAGGCAGAGGAGGAGCAAGAGGTCGCCAAGGCAGCTGTGTCACGGCCAGCTCCTCTGAGGGCAGGGTTAGCATGGCAGAGATGTGGAAAACTTTTGTCAACACGCCACAGCTAACTGCACCACCACCTGATACGCAACGTGTTAGCAGGAGGCAACATTTCACTAACATGGTGGAACAGTACGTGTGCACACCCCTCCACGTACTGACTGATGGTTCGGCCCCATTCAACTTCTGGGTCTCTAAATTGTCCACGTGGCCAGAGCTAGCCTTTTATGCCTTGGAGGTGCTGGCCTGCCCGGCAGCCAGCGTTTTGTCTGAACGTGTATTCAGCACGGCAGGGGGCGTCATTACAGACAAACGCAGCCGCCTGTCTACAGCCAATGTGGACAAGCTGACGTTCATAAAAATGAACCAGGCATGGATCCCACAGGACCTGTCCGTCCCTTGTCCAGATTAGACATTAACTACCTCCCCATAACCATATATTATTGGACTCCAGGGCACTTCCTCATTCAATCCTATTTTTATTTTCATTTTACCATTATATTGCGATGCTACCCAAAGTTGAATGAACCTCTCCTCTGCCTGTGTGCTAGGCCTAAATATATGCCAATGGACTGTTGCAGTGGTGGCTGACATGAAGCCTGATTCTCTGCTATGACATGCAGACTAATTCTCTGCTGACATGAAGCCAGATTGTCTGTTACGGGACCTCTCTCCTCTGCCTGGGTGCTGGGCCTAAATTTATGACAATGGACTGTTGCAGTGGTGGCTGACGTGAAGCCTCATTCTCTGCTATGACATGCAGACTGATTCTCTGCTGACATGAAGCCAGATTGTCTGTTACGGGACCTCTCTCCTCTGCCTGTGTGCTAGGCCTAAATATATGCCAATGGACTGTTGCAGTGGTGGCTGACGTGAAGCCTGATTCTCTGCTATGACATGCAGACTGATTCTCTGCTGACATGAAGCCAGATCCTCTGTTACGGGACCTCTCTCCTCTGCCTGTGTGTGTGCTGGGCCTAAATATATGCCAATGGACTGTTGCAGTGGTGGCTGACGTGAAGCCTCATTCTCTGCTATGACATGCAGACTAATTCTCTGCTGACATGAAGACAGATTCTCTGTTACGGGACCTCTCTCCTCTGCCTGTGTGTGTGCTGGGCCTAAATATATGCCAATGGACTGTTGCAGTGGTGGCTGACGTGAAGCCTCATTCTCTGCTATGACATGCAGACTAATTCTCTGCTGACATGAAGACAGATTCTCTGTTACGGGACCTCCCTCCTCTGCCTGGGTGCTGGGCCTAAATATATGCCAATGGACTGTTGCAGTGGTGGGTGACGTGAAGCCTGATTCTCTGCTATGACATGCAGACTAATTCTCTGCTGACATGAAGACAGATTCTCTGTTACGGGACCTCTCTCCTCTGCCTGTGTGTGTGCTGGGCCTAAATATATGCCAATGGACTGTTGCAGTGGTGGCTGACGTGAAGCCTCATTCTCTGCTATGACATGCAGACTAATTCTCTGCTGACATGAAGACAGATTCTCTGTTACGGGACCTCCCTCCTCTGCCTGGGTGCTGGGCCTAAATATATGCCAATGGACTGTTGCAGTGGTGGGCTGACGTGAAGCCTCATTCTCTGCTATGACATGCAGACTGATTCTCTGCTGACATGAAGCCAGATCGTCTGTTACGGGACCTCTCTGCTCTGCCTGTGTGCTATTCCTAAATATATGCCAATGGACTGTTGCAGTGGTGGGTGACGTGAAGCCTCATTCTCTGCTATGACATGCAGACTGATTCTCTGCTGTCATGAAGCCAGATTGTCTGTTACGGGACCTCTCTGCTCTGCCTGTGTGCTAGGCCTAAATATATGCCAATGGACTGTTGCAGTGGTGGGTGACGTGAAGCCTCATTCTCTGCTATGACATGCAGACTAATTCTCTGCTGACATGAAGACAGATTCTCTGTTACGGGACCTCCCTCCTCTGCCTGGGTGCTGGGCCTAAATATATGCCAATGGACTGTTGCAGTGGTGGGTGACGTGAAGCCTGATTCTCTGCTATGACATGCAGACTAATTCTCTGCTGACATGAAGCCAGATTGTCTGTTACGGGACCTCTCTCCTCTGCCTGTGTGTGTGCTGGGCCTAAATATATGCCAATGGACTGTTGCAGTGGTGGCTGACGTGAAGCCTCATTCTCTGCTATGACATGCAGACTAATTCTCTGCTGACATGAAGACAGATTCTCTGTTACGGGACCTCCCTCCTCTGCCTGGGTGCTGGGCCTAAATATATGCCAATGGACTGTTGCAGTGGTGGCTGACGTGAAGCCTCATTCTCTGCTATGACATGCAGACTAATTCTCTGCTGACATGAAGACAGATTCTCTGTTACGGGACCTCTCTCCTCTGCCTGGGTGCCGGGGCCTAAATATCTGAGAATGGACTGTTCCAGTGGTGGGTGACGGGAAGCCAGATTCTCTGCTATGGAACCTCTCTCCAATTGATTTTGGTTAATTTTTATTTATTTAATTTTTAATTTAATTCATTTCCCTATCCACATTTGTTTGCAGGGGATTTACCTACATGTTGCTGCCTTTTGCAGCCCTCTAGCTCTTTCCTGGGCTGTTTTACAGCCTTTTTAGTGCCGAAAAGTTCGGGTCCCCATTGACTTCAATGGGGTTCGGGTTCGGGACGAAGTTCGGATCGGGTTCGGATCCCGAACATTTCCGGGATGTTCGGCCGAACTTCTCGAACCCGAACATCCAGGTGTTCGCTCAACTCTAATTATATGTTGTCTGTATTGTCTGTCCTCCCCTTGGTGTTTTCCTTTAGAGTTAGTGGTGCGGACTAGTGTTCCCACCGCCCTATTCACTATCTAGGGCTCATCTTAGGGAAAGCCAGGGTTTTAGGCACGCGATTGGCGTACGGGTGAGGAACCCGTCTAGGGACGTCAGGGCAGTCAGGTGCCAGCCTCAAGGTGAGATAGGGGTCACCACCTTTCCCTCTCCCTTGAACAGAGCCTTCCCTTTTCCCTCCCTTTGTGTCACGTATGTGATAGGCACGCCGGTCGTGATATTATATCTGGCCCTTATCTGGCCCTTATTTTTTGGGAAGAAGTATGGATCCTATTGCTGCTTTGGCAAAACAACTTCAAGGCCTGTCTTTGGAGGTGGCAGGATTGACGGCGTCGGTCCTACTGCAACAGCAGCAAATGCAGCAGACTGCAAGCCCAGCGGTTGCTATGGGTAACCAGGTTGTTGCAGAACCCAAGGTTGTTCTTCCTGACCGATTTTCTGGGGGAAGGGACAATTTTGTGACGTTCCGTGAGGCCTGTAAATTATATTTTAAGCTGCGCCCTTTCTCCTCTGGTAATGAAGAACAGCGGGTGGGGATTGTTATTTCCCTGCTTCAGGGGGAACCACAATCCTGGGCGTACTCTTTACCCCCTGGTTCCCAGGCTCTCCGGTCAGTGGCTGAATTTTTTGGGGCCTTGGGTCTCATATATGATGACCCTGACCGAGTCGCCCTGGCTGAGTCGAAGTTACGGAGACTCCTACAGGGAGATCGGCCAGCAGAGGAATATTGCTCAGAGTTCCGTAGGTGGGCTACGGATACTCAGTGGAACGACCCGGCTCTCAGGAGTCAGTTCTGCTCTGGGTTATCCGAAAGGGTTAAGGATGCGCTTGCGCTGTATGAGACTCCCCTTTCCCTTGATGCTGTTATGTCCCTCTCTATCAGAATAGATAGACGTCTTAGGGAGAGATTGAAAATTCCTGAGCAATTGGTAACCTCTCCCAAGCAGCAGTTAGTCTGTACTGACCTAGACGAGCCAATGCAGCTAGGAGGAACTATTCGTCAGGTCCATCCTCCTGAGGCTCGCCGTAGGCGTGGGGCTTGTTTTTTCTGTGGGGAAAGGGGTCATTTCATTAATGTCTGTCCTTCCTTTCTCAAAAACAAAAGACCGTCGGAACCACTAACCCCAGGCTGTGCGGAGGATGTCAGCCGGGGGGTATACGATTCCTCCATACGAACATCTCAATTTGTGTTGCCAGCGGTTATTGTTTTTGGTGTTAAGACGGAGACTATTTATTTCTTTTTAGACAGTGGAGCAGGGGTAAATTTGATTGATGCCCATTTTGCCCACACTATGGGTTTGTCTCTCTGTACGCTGCAGAGACCTATTCCCATATTCGCTATTGATTCTGCTCTTCTGTCTCAGAGAAACCTCACTCACATTGTCCATAACTTACACCTTCGGGTAGGGGACCACCATAATGAGTGTCTTTCATGTAACATTTTGGAGGGCCTTCCCTCTCCTGTGGTATTGGGTCTTCCCTGGTTGGTAGCGCACAATCCTGTGGTGGATTGGCAGGCCAGGGAGATATTGGAGTGGAGTGAGCATTGCAGAGAAAATTGCTTAAATAGCAATTGCTTAGTCGCCTCCATAGCTTCCCTACCTACATTTATTTCGGACTTTGAGGGCGTTTTTTCTGAAAAGGGTTGTCAGAAGTTACCACCTCACCGTCCTTATGATTGCCCGGTAAACCTGATTCCCGGTGCAAAATTACCCAAGACCAGGTTATATAAACGTTCGGGTCCCGAGAGACAAGCCATGAAAGATTATATCTCCGAGAGTCTGGCTAAGGGACACATCAGACCCTCTTCTTCACCCGTGGCTGCAGGGTTTTTCTTTGTTAAAAAGAAAGATGGGGGCCTGCGTCCTTGCCTAGATTTCCGCGAGCTAAACCGGATAACCATCCGAGACCCATACCCTCTTCCTCTCATTCCTGACCTTTTTAATCAGATTGCGGGTGCTAAGTGGTTCTCCAAACTTGATCTTAGGGGGGCCTACAATCTGATTGGTATCAAGGAAGGGGATGAGTAGAAGACAGCTTTTAACACCCCTGAGGGGCATTATGAAAATTTAGTCATGCCTTTCGGTCTGACCAATGCTCCTGCTGTCTTCCAACATTTCGTTAATGATATTTTTAGTCATCTTATCGGCAGGTTTGTGGTGATATACCTAGATGATATCTTAATTTATTCGGCTGATCTGAAAACACATGAAGTACATGTCAGACAGGTACTGCAGGTCCTACGAACGAATAAATTATATGCGAAAATTGAAAAGTGTGTCTTCGCCGTTCAGGAAATACAGTTCCTAGGATATCTATTATCTGCTTCAGGTTTCCGTATGGATCCTAGGAAGGTCCAGGCAATTTTAGATTGGGATCTTCCTGAGAACCTTAAAGCTCTACAACGGTTTTTGGGTTTCGCAAATTTCCATAGAAAGTTCATTAAAAATTATTCAGTGATCGTCAAACCCCTTACTGACATGACTAGGAAAGGGAATGATTTTTCTAAATGGTCTGACGCCGCTAAAATTGCATTTTCCACTCTAAAAGAGAGATTTACTTCGGCACCTGTTCTAACTCAACCCGATGTCTCCCAGCCTTTTATTGTTGAAGTAGATGCGTCAGAGGTGGGAGTGGGGGCTGTACTGTCTCAGGGTCCGTCTCCTGGCGAATGGCGTCCTTGCGCTTTCTTTTCCAAATAATTATCTACAGCTGAGAAAAACTATGATATTGGAAATAGGGAACTATTAGCGTTTGAAGAATGGCGTCACTTCTTAGAGGGAGCAATCCACCCCGTCACGGTGATTACGGATCACAAAAACCTTCTGTACCTCGAATCGGCTAAGCGTCTCACCCCTAGACAGGCGAGGTGGTCGCTATTTTTTATCAGGTTTAACTTTGTCATCGCCTATCGTCCTGGGGCAAAAAATACCAAGGCAGATGCATTATCTCGTAGTTTCCCTGGAGGGGGTAATGTTAGTGATCCGGTACCCATTTTACAAAGAGGAGTGGTTGTCTCTGCGGTACACTCGGCTCTGGAGGGGAAGGTGTTAGAGGCCCAGGGGGACGCCCCGGTCTCTTGCCCCTCAGAGAAATTGTTTGTGCCGTTAAACCTGCGTCTCAAATTATTAAAGGAACATCATAATTCGGCACTTGCTGGGCACCCGGGTAGTAAAGCAACCTTGGAGCTATTGTCTCGTCGTTTTTGGTGGCCAAGGTTGCATCAGGATGTAATGGATTTTGTGTCTACTTGTTCTACTTGTGCACGCGCAAAAGTCTCTCATACACGTCCTGCAGGGTCTCTATTACCACTCGTCATTCCCAATAGGCCATGGACACATCTGTCAATGGATTTTATCACTGACTTACCTTTGTCTGCGGGTAAAACAGTTATTTTGGTAATAGTGGACAGGTTTAGCAAAATGGTACACTTCATTGCGTTAACCGCACTACCTAATGCTAAGACTCTTGCTCAGGTATTCATCAGTGAAATCGTGAAGCTTCACGGGGTCCCTTCCGATGTTGTTTCGGATCGGTGTACCCAGTTTATTTATACATTTTTGAAAGCTTTTTGTTCCCGTTTGGAGGTACACTTGTCATTTTCCTCAGCTTTCCATCCTCAGTCGAATGGACAGACTGAGCGTACCAACCAAAACCTTGAGACATATCTAAGGTGTTTTGTGTCTGAAAACCAAGAGGTGTGGTCATCATATTTACCGTTAGCCGAGTTTGCCATAAATAATCGCTGTCAGGAATCCACTGGCAAGTCACCATTTATTGGTGCATATGGTTTTCATCCCCAATTCTGTACTTTCAAAGAGGGGGGGTCTTCTGGGGTTCCCGAAGAGGAACGGTTTTCTTCATCTCTTTCATCTGTATGGCAGAAGCTGCAAGCTAACTTGAAAAATATGGGAGGTAAATATAAATGCATGGCTGATAAGAAACTGTCGCCAGGTCCGGACCTAGGAGTGAATGACTATGTGTGGTTATCTACTAGGAATATTAAGTTGAAGGTTCCCTCTTGGAAACTGGGTTCTAGGTTCATTGGTCCTTACAAAATAGTAGCCGTCATTAACCCCGTGGCTTTTCGCCTGGAGCTACCTCAGACTTTTAAGATCCATAACGTCTTCCATAAGTCGTTACTCAAGAAGTATGTTCCACCTCTAGAACCATCACCACTGCCACCCCCTCCTGTTATTGTGGATGGTAATCTGGAGTTTCAAATATCCAAAATTGTTGATTCTCGTCTGGTCCGCCGCTCTCTTCAGTATCTGGTGCATTGGAGGGGTTACGGCCCCGAGGAAAGAATGTGGGTTCCAGCGTCAGAGGTAAACGCCAACAGGTTAGTTCAGGCTTTCCATGCCTCTCATCCTGAGAGACCTGGTCCTGAGTGTCCGGAGGCCCCTCGTAGAAAGGGGGGTACTGTCACGAGGGTGTCAAGAGCCACGTCTGACTCCGTTATACCTGGGGTCAGGAAGTCGCAGCGGGTGGCTGCGCGTTCTATGTCTAAAGATCACGCTGTTTCTTAATGATAGTTTTCTGTGTTTGCCTTACTATCCTTTTTGTCTCACTCAGGGATCCGTAGCTTCTCCTCCTTAGCTGTTTCTTGTCTGTCACTCCCAATCTCCTTATATTCTCCTCTCTCACTTCTCTGGTTGCCAGATATAGAGCTTCCTGCCTGGACTTCTATACTGACCCACTGGAGCTGTGAATCCTGGTTGTTGTTCCAGAGTGTTACCCTCCGGATCCCTGTTGGGCTTTTTGTTGTCTTCTGTTGTCGCCCACCTGGGATTATATGTTGTCTGTATTGTCTGTCCTCCCCTTGGTGTTTTCCTTTAGAGTTAGTGGTGCGGACTAGTGTTCCCACCGCCCTATTCACTATCTAGGGCTCATCTTAGGGAAAGCCAGGGTTTTAGGCACGCGATTGGCGTACGGGTGAGGAACCCGTCTAGGGACGTCAGGGCAGTCAGGTGCCAGCCTCAAGGTGAGATAGGGGTCACCACCTTTCCCTCTCCCTTGAACAGAGCCTTCCCTTTTCCCTCCCTTTGTGTCACGTATGTGATAGGCACGCCGGTCGTGATATACACTCTGCTTGCTAACTGCTCGGCCATCCTGAAAATGCGAGGGGGCGGGCAGGATGATTGCGCGCCCGGACGCCTGCCCCCCTAGCACCGACCGCTCCTTCTCCCCTGCACAGCCCACAGGCACATAATGAGGGCTGCGGGGGGGGGGGGGTAGTTGAAAATGAAAATTTGGGTAATTTTGAAGTTTCTGATCCCCGTGGTCACGGACTGCAGGGATCAGAATCTTCCGACAGTGCTGCAAACCGCATATCTGAATTGACCTGCGGTTTGCAGCGATCGCTGATACGGGGGGGTCACAGGACCCCTCTCGGCATTGTCCCAAGGTCCCTGCTGATTGATTTCAGCAGGCACCCAGTTCTGATCATCGCCTGCCGCATGGCTGTGATCGGAAATACACATGACCTACCGGTACGTCATGTGTCCTTAAGTACCGGGACATTATGACGTACCAGTACGTCATGTATCCCCAACAGGTTAAACCAGCAAATCTCATGCCTAAGACCATTTCACTAGAGAGCCACAGAGCGGCACACAGAAAGTCTTGTTAGCTACCCACCAGTGTCAAGTGACCTTAACATCTTAGAGAGATGCAAGTGGACATCTGCCTTATTTCCCATGATAACCCAACATACAAGAAAAAGGGGCACCGAAGCAGAAGAATTAGTTCTTTGGATGACTGGGTGCCACAACTAGAATCCCAACTTTTTGCAGCCCATTCTTCCCTGGTTGTTCTTCACCATCATATGCAAGAACAGGAGAAAATAATCCACTGCTGAAACGTACAGTTTGTTGGCATACCCAAAGACACAGAAGGTGGTGATTCTTGGAAAACTTAGCCATGGCAGCTTCTCCACAATACATGCAGTAGAAGGTGCCCATTGTATTCCCACACAGCTCATCTGGCCTGGGACACCTCCATGAACTTTTATAGAAAATTTTTTGAGATAGAGACCAGGACATCCTCCTAAGCTTCACAAGTATGATGCTCATACTCACGTCTACCCTGGCTTCACAGTTAAAGTCAATTGCAAGAGAACACATTTTCCTTCAGTCAAAAAAGTGTCTAAAGATGCAGGATTTAAATATGCCATGTTCCGCCAAAGTACCCAAGACTTTTACAGAGAAGGTATGATGAAGCCATATGGACAGTGCTACAGTCACATAATTATTACCGTATATTTACTTGTTACTATAAATTCAATGACATCACACAAGATTGGTCATCTTAGCTTATAATCCACTTTCCAATCAACAATATTCCCCTCCACTGCTGAGAATCTTTTTCCCAAAGTTTACATTGCTTCATGACTTGTCTTGGGTTGGCAGCAGTCAATGCTCAAAGAGTTCTAACAGAGTCTGTGCTGAGGTCTCATCACACATGTCTACATCCTCTATGCCTCACAGTGATATGGTGTTGGTGTCTTCAATGCCAGCATCTCTGGCCATAGAGGCAAAGTGTCCTTTGCTCACCAGGAGGTCTTCTGGACTACCATATTCTATTATCTTTCCAGCGTCCAACACCATGACCCTGAAAACGAAAATAACAAAAGATACTATTATACTACTATTTTTACTTACAGAATCCATTTTAGTTGTTTTAAAATCTGGAAGTGTCCATTATTTTCCAAGATGAAACTTGGAAAATCACTAGGACTTCTAGCAAAACAAATACAACTCTCGAGCAGTCCTAACCCTGGGTTACAGCTCGTAGTCTGCCTTTTAATGTACTTACTCATTGAAGTACATATTCTTTTACTGTACATAGGGGACAGTATCTACTTAGGTCAAGAACTCAGGGGACTTGAAATGTGAAACTACTTTTTATGAGTTAGATATATGCTTACAGTTGTCAGTTCCCTTCACACACTCATGTGATGTCAATCAGGTGTGGTGGACGTTGGTGGGGAAAGTCATACAAAATGCCAGAACAAAATATACATGAGGCCCTGTCAAACCATGGACCGTGCCTACAAAGGTTGTCAGCTTTGACTCTGCACTAACACCTATGCTGCCCAGTGTCTGACGTGATTGAGCCTAAGGAGAAGGGATGATAAGCATTGTCCTCACTTGTTACTGTCCATGATGGTGTGCAGCCGATGTGCAATGGTCAACACTGTGCAGTCTGCAAATTCACTGCGGATGGTCCTCTGGATTAAATTATCCATCTCCAGGTCCACGGCAGCCGTGACTTCATCCAGAATGAGGATCTTGGATTTGCGAAGTAGCGCTCGAGCCAGACACACCAGCTGCCTCTGCCCGACACTGCAAACAACAACATTTGTGAGGGAAATGCAAGACAATGTACACGTTTACAAGTTCAATTTTTCAATGAAAACGGGATACAATTTGGACTGAAGTAGATTAAAAGTAGAAGCAAGAGCATGACAAGGTGTGAATGTGAAGATGTGCAGACATTGGTAAATCACAAAATCTGTAAAATTAACAAATCACAAAAAATACAAAGTGGCTTAATAAATGTCATTTATCCAAGGGGGAAGCAACTTGTGTTTTAAGATTTGTCTGTCAGAACGATCCTGCTGTGATTAACACATGTTAGGAGACTCCTCAGTGCGGCTGTGCTCTTACCTTAGGTTCTCTCCTCCTTCACTTACTTCGTAGAAGAGCTTTTCCTGCAGCTCTTCTACAAATGGCTTGAGGTGAGAGAGTTCAAGAGCTTTCCAGACTTCTTCATCTGTGTACAGATTGGACGGGTCCAAATTCATCCTCAGTGTCCCAAAAAACAGCACCGGGTCCTACAGAGGAAAAATACACTAAATGAAAAGGCCAACAGACTGCAAGGCAGTGATATCACTATTGCTTTATGGGAGACAAACTGCTGTGATAACCCGCCACCAACCCTTCCACGTGTCATAGATATCCATTTGCCTGCAAAATTATGTAATCATATATTTTGTTACCTCCCGTCTATCCCTGAAAATATTGTTAATGTTTATAAATTAGTCCCTGTCTCATTGTTTTTCCACCTAAATGACATAAGCACAGATAGTACTGCTGCCTGGTCTCCTTGAAGAAAGTCCATATAGTACTGCCTCTCTGTCTCTCCTTGTAAATAATGTAGACACAGATAGTACTGTCTCCATGTGTGTCCATGTATATAATGTACACACAGATAGTACAGTCTCCATGTGTGTCCATGTATATAATGTAGACACAGATAGTACTGTCTCCATGTGTGTCCATGAATGTATATAATGTAGGCACAGATAGTACTGTCACCATGTGTGTCCATGTATATAATGTAGGGACAGATAGTACTGTTTCCATGTGTGTCCATGTATATAATGTAGACACAGATAGTACTGTCTCCAAGTGTGTCCATGTATGTAATGTACGTATAAAGGCAAGTTATGGCTCTAGGTATTGGACTGACAACATTGTCTTCTATCGTAGATACATAGATGACCTGATCCTCATATGGAATGGTGATGATGCCTCGATTTCCTCCTTTTTTGAGAAGATGAGGTCCACGAATTGGGGAATAAATTTGATAGGGACATCCAATCGTGTCAAGATAGAATACTTCATTTAGAACTGGAAGCCAGCGGGAAGGCCATCATCACACAAACCTTTTTTAAAAGGGTTGACTGTAATAGCTAGATTTTTCGCAGCAAATCTACTGGGGATTCCTTTTATATAAAAAACCATCTCAGTTTTGGCTCTCAGAATGTCAGTTACCTGTTGGAATGCCCATGCGGCCTACAGTATGTAGGTCGCACCATCCAAACCCTACGGAATAGGCTTAACAAGCACAGATCTAATGTAAAAAATAATTTTTTACAGTACAGTATATCCCGCCATGCGACAGAACATCACGATGGGTGCTTTTCCGGGTTTAAGGTCACACCCATCGAACAGGTAAATGACAGCTGTCGTAATGCCATTCAGACCCTTTGCAAACGTGAAATGTATTGGATTTTTAAACTCGATTGTCTCAATCCAAACGGTCTGAATGAGGCCTTCGAAATAAATTTTTAGGGTCACATGACTATTGTTACTGATATTATAGATTATTTATCATCAATTTTTTATATCATTAATATTGTTGTTTTAATCATGTTCATAATTATTTATTTATTTCTATATATACATTTCTATCTTTATTATTTAATTATTTATTCTTTAGTCTGTAGTATCTATTATGTATTATTTTTTATAGATATGTATTTATTTCTATATATACCGTATATACTCGAGTATAAGACAAGTTTTTTGGCACATATTTTTGTGCTCAAAAAGCCCCCTCGTCTTATACTCGAGTCTCGATTTGGCCGACCCGAAAATGCCACTGCAGCAAGCGGCCCGGCCGGCGCGTGACTGACGTCACTAAGTAACGCTCCTGCTTCCTGAAGTGGGAGGAGCGTTACTAAGTGATGTCAGTCACGCGCCGGCCAAGCAGCTCCCGCTCGCTGTAGTGCATTCATCATAACAGTGAGTACAGCCGGACCTGTTATCAATAGGAGAGAGATTGTTTTACACAGGAGTAACATACTTTACACGCAAAGGCAGTTATGTGCGCAGTTTAGGACACGAGGGGACACATAGGGCCATGAGGGGGACCAGCATAAGATGCTATATGTTTTATGCTGACCCCCATCATGGCCCTATGTGTCATAGCACATATCCCCTATAACAGCGTCCTCCACAGATCCACCCCATAACAGCGTCCTCCACAGATCCACCCCATAACAGCGTCCTCCACAGATCCACCCCATAACAGTGCCATCCACAGGTCCCCATAAGTGTCCTCCACAGATCCCCCATAACACTGTCCTCCACAGATCCCCCACATAACAGCGTCCTCCACAGATCCCCCACATATGCTGCATTTCCCACCCTAGTCTTATACGCGAGTCACTCATTTTTCCCATTTTTGGGGGGTAAAATTAGGGGCCTCGGCTTATATTCGGGTCGGCTTATACTCGAGTATATACGATTATATATATATATATATACATATATTTATACATTACATTTTTTTTTGTATGTCAGCTTTTTATTAATCATTGAATCATGTATACAGAGTCCCATACGGACAGACCTGATATCACCTATTCGATTTTATGGTGATTTTTTGTGGAATCCTTTGTGGGACTAATGAATTTTCTATATATATGTCATATTTTAAATCTATATCCAAGATATTTGCTTTAGATTGCCCCTTCCTTTGCATTCAATTTATTAATCACATTAGATTGTACTTTGGATTAATGTCTTTATATTCATGCATTCATGTATTCATTTATCTATTCATCCATCTTAATCTCTCTGCTAATGTTTCTATCTTTAGTCAAGTAGGGCGTCACATCTCTTCCCTTTGTAGCGCTGCCGATCATATCAAGAAAGCAGCAGGACGCAGGACTCTTCAGTATGCCGAGTTTCCTCATAAGCCAGCCTATTAGCGTCCTGTCACCCAGCAACAAGCACTGCATCACAAGTCACATGATCGGAACTGCGATCATGTGACTATGTGTGACGTTGTTTCTCCTCCCCAGCCATGGGCTGCATCTAGAAGCGATGCTTCTTTATGTTAATGTTTTATAAATACACTTATGAATCAGCCTGTAAACCCAAAGGGTCAGTTTGTTCATCTGTATATTTAATTGCATTACTTTATGTACCAATTACTTTGTTTCTAGTTTGGGGTTTCTCTAAGGTGACACCCACCTTTCCCCTGACCTTGTTTGCATGTGACCATTGTTTTGTGTATATATACCCAGCATGTTTGTCCACTCTCTATGCAATATTCTTCACCTGAAGAAGGGGACCCTTTCCCCGAAACGCGTTGTGTGATTGCAATAAAACTCTTGAAGATTCATCGCCTGCCTCTGGTTGGTTCCTTGCGCCGAGGGATGCTCCTTTTCTTTATGTCATGTATGTAATGTAGACACAGATAGTACTATCTCCATGTGTGTCCATGTATATAATGTAGACACAGATAGTACTGTCTCCATGTGTGTCCATGTATATAATGTAGACACAGATAGTACTGTCTTCATGTGTGTCCATGTATATAATGTAGACACAGATAGTACTGTCTCCAAGTGTGTCCATGTATGTAATGTAGACACGGATAGTACTGTCTCCATGTGTGTCCATGCATATAATGTAGACACAGATAGTACTGTCTCCATGTGTGTCCATGTATATAATGTAGACACAGATAGTACTGTCTCCATGTGTGTCCATGTATATAATGTAGACACAGATAGTACTGTCTCCATGTGTGTCCATGTATATAATGTAGACACAGACAGTACTGTCTCCATGTGTGTCCATGTATATAATGTAGACACAGATAGTACAGTCTCCATGTGTGTCCATGTATATAATGTAGACACAGATAGTACTGTCTCCAAGTGTGTCCATGTATGTAATGTACGTATAAAGGCAAGTTATGGCTCTAGGTATTGGACTGACAACATTGTCTTCTATCGTAGATACATAGATGACCTGATCCTCATATGGAATGATGATGATGCCTCGATTTCCTCCTTTTTTCCACAAATTGGGGAATAAATCTGATAGGGACATCCAATCGTGTCAAGATAGAATACCTTGATTTAGAACTGGAAGCCAGCGGGAAGGCCATCATCACACAAACCTTTTTTAAAAGGGTTGACTGTAATAGCTATTTGGACTATTCCAGCACCCACTATAAGAAATGGAAGGTGAATATTCAGTTTAGTCAGTTCAAAAGAGTCAGACGAAACTGTTCCCTTGATAAGGACTTCATTTGTCAAAGCAAAACCATCCGTGATAGGTTTCTGAAGAAGGGCTATCCCCCAAAGATAGTCGAAGCTGCATATGAAAGAGTAAAGGGCCTATCCCAAAGTATGTGTCTAACTAAGAGCAAAAAAACACATGTTGACAATGAACACTTCTGTATGAATTTTCTGACGACATATGGGAACAACCATGACGCTATTACAGACGTTCTGTCTAGACATTGGCACATATTAAAAAGGGATCCACACCTGAGACAAATGCTACCCGGTCAGCCCAGACTGACTTTTAGGAGGGCACAAACCCTTAAGAGTGTCTTGGCCCCCAGCAGACTTAGACGCTTACCCTCACAGTGTGTGTAGCCGACTGTGAGCAATCTAGTCTCAAGACCTTTGGGAAGTTATAAATGTAATTTATCGAGGTGTTTGTGTTGTTTGACCATTAACACTACATCATCCTTTCGCAGCAAATCTACTGGGGATTCCTTTTATATAAAAAACCATCTCAGTTGTGGCTCTCAGAATGTCATTTACCTGTTGGAATGCCCATGCGGCCTACAGTATGTAGGTCGCACCATCCAAACCCTACGGAATAGGCTTAACAAGCACAGACCTAATGTAAAAAATACATTTTTACAGCACAGTATATCCCGCCATGCGACAGAACATCACGATGGGTGCTTTTCTGGGTTTAAGGTCACACCCATCGAACAGGTAAATGACAACTGTCTTAATGCCATTCAGACCCTTCGCAAACGTGAAATGTATTGGATTTTTAAACTCGATTGTCTCAATCCAAACGGTCTGAATGAGGCTTTCGAAATAAATTTTTAGGGTCACATGACTATTGTTACTGATATTATAGATTATTTATCATCAATTTTTTATATCATTAATATTGTTGTTTTAATCATGTTCATAATTATTTATTTATTTCTATATATACATTTCTATCTTTATTATTTAATTATTTATTCTTTAGTCTGTAGTATCTATTATGTATTATTTTTTATAGATATGTATTTATTTCTATATATACCGTATATACTCGAGTATAAGACGGGTTTTTTGGCACATATTTTTGTGCTCAAAAAGCCCCCTCGTCTTATACTCGAGTCTCGATTTGGCCGACCCGAAAATGCCACTGCAGCAAGCGGCCCGGCCGGCGCGTGACTGACGTCACTAAGTAACGCTCCTGCTTCCTGAAGTGGGAGGAGCGTTACTAAGTGATGTCAGTCACGCGCCGGCCAGCCAGCTCCCGCTCGCTGCAGTGCATTCATCGTAACAGTGAGTACAGCCGGACCTGTTATCAATAGGAGAGAGATTGTTTTACACAGGTGTAACATACTTTACATGCAAAGGCAGTTATGTGCGCAGTTTAGGACACGAGGGGACACATAGGGCCATGAGGGGGACCAGCATAAGATGCTATATGTTTTATACAGCCCCCCCTCATGGTCCTATGTGTCATAGCACATATCCCCTATAACAGCGTCCTCCACAGATCCACCCCATAACAGCGTCCTCCACAGATCCACCCCATAACAGTGCCATCCACAGGTCCCCATAAGTGTCCTCCACAGATCCCCCATAACACTGTCCTCCACAGATCCCCCACATAACAGCGTCCTCCACAGATCCCCCACATATGCTGCATTTCCCACCCTAGTCTTATACTCAAGTCAATAATTTTTCCCATTTTTTGAGGGTAAAATTAGGGGCCTCGGCTTATATTCGGGTCGGCTTATACTCGAGTATATACGCTATATATATATATATATATATATATATATATGTATATACATACACTCACCTAAAGAATTATTAGGAACACCATACTAATACAGTGTTGGACCCCCTTTTGCCTTCAGAACTGCCTTAATTCTATGTGGCATTGATTCAACAAGGTGCTGATAGCATTCTTTAGAAATGTTGGCCCATATTGATAGGATAGCATCTTGCAGTTGATGGAGATTTGAGGGATGCACATCCAGGGCACGAAGCTCCCGTTCCACCACATCCCAAAGATGCTCTATTGGGTTGAGATCTGGTGACTGTGGGGGCCATTTTAGTACAGTGAACTCATTGTCATGTTCAAGAAACCAATTTGAAATGATTTGAGCTTTGTGACATGGTGCATTATCCTGCTGGAAGTAGCCATCAGAGGATGGGTACATGGTGGTCATGAAGGGATGGACATGGTCAGAAACAATGCTCAGGTAGCCCGTGGCATTTAAACGATGGCCAATTGGCACTAAGGGTCCTAAAGTGTGCCCAGAAAACATCCCCCACACCATTACACCACCACCACCAGCCTGCACAGTGGTAACAAGGCATAATGAGTACATGTTCTCATTCTGTTTACGCCAAATTCGGACTCTACCATTTGAATGTCTCAACAGAAATCGAGACTCATCAGACCAGGCAACATTTTTCCAGTCTTCAACAGTCCAATTTTGGTGAGCTTGTGCAAAATTGTAGCCTCTTTTTCCTATTTGTAGTGGAGATGAGTGGTACCCGGTGGGGTCTTCTGCTGTTGTAGCCCATCCGCCTCAAGGTTGTGCATGTTGTGGCTTCACAAATGCTTTGTTGCATACCTCGGTTGTAACGAGTGGTTATTTCAGTCAACGTTGCTCTTCTATCAGCTTAAATCAGTCGGCCCATTCTCCTCTGACCTCCAGCATCAACAAGGCATTTTCGCCCACAGGACTGCCGCATACTGGATGTTTTTCCCTTTTCACACCATTCTTTATAAACCCTAGAAATGGTTGTGCGTGAAAATCCCAGTAACTGAGCAGATTGTGAAATACTCAGACTGGCCCGTCTGGCACCAACAACCATGCCACCCTCAAAATTGCTTAAATCACCTTTCTTTCCCATTCTGACATTCAGTTTGGACTTAAGGACATTGTCTTGACCAGGACCACAACCCGACATGCATTGCAGCAACTGCCATGTGATTGGTTGACTAGATAATCGCATTAATGAGAAATAGAACAGGTGTTCCTAATAATTCTTTAGGTGAGTGTATATATATATATTTATACATTACATTTTTTTTAGTATATCAGTTTTTTATCAATCATTGAATCACGTATACAGAGTCCCATACAGACAGACCTGATATCACCTATTCGATTTTATGGCGATTTTTTGTGGAATCCTTTGTGGGACTAATGCATTTTCTATATACAGACGTGGACAAAATTGTTGGTACCCTTTGGTCAATGAAAGAAAAAGTCACAATGGTCACAGAAATAACTTTAATCTGACAAAAGTAATAATAAATTAAAATTCTATAAATGTTAACCAATGAAAGTCAGACATTGTTTTTCAACCATGCTTCAACAGAATTATGTAAAAAAATAAACTCATGAAACAGGCATGGACAAAAATGATGGTACCCCTAACTTAATATTTTGTTGCGCAACCTTTTGAGGCAATCACTGCAATCAAACGCTTCCTGTAACTGTCAATGAGACATCTGCACCTCTCAGCAGGTATTTTGGCCCACTCCTCATGAGCAAACTGCTCCAGTTGTGTCCGGTTTGAAGGGTGCCTTTTCCAGACTGCATGTTTCAGCTCCTTCCAAAGATGCTCAATAGGATTGAGGTCAGGGCTCATAGAAGGCCACTTTAGAATAGTCCAATTTTTTCCTCTTAGCCATTCTTGGGTGTTTTTAGCGGTGTGTTTTGGGTCATTGTCCTGTTGCAAGACCCATGACCTGCGACTGAGACCAAGCTTTCTGACACTGGCTAGTACATTTCTCTCTAGAATTCCTTGATAGTCTTGAGATTTCATTGTACCCTGCACAGATTCAAGACACCCTGTGCCAGACGCAGCAAAGCAGCCCCAGAACATAACAGAGCCTCCTCCATGTTTCACAGTAGGGACAGTGTTCTTTTCTTGATATGCTTCATTTTTTCGTCTGTGAACATACAGCTGATGTGCCTTGGCAAAAACTTCGATTTTTGTCTCATCTGTCCACAGGACATTCTCCCAGAAGCTTTGTGGCTTGTCAACATGTAGTTTGGCATATTCCAGTCTTGCTTTTTTATGATTCGTTTTCAACAATGGTGTCCTCCTTGGTCGTCTCCCATGTAGTCCACTTTGGCTCAAACAACGACGGATGGTGCGATCTGACACTGATGTTCCTTGAGCATGAAGTTCACCTTGAATCTCTTTAGAAGTCTTTCTAGGCTCTTTTGTTACCATTCGGATTATCCGTCTCTTAGATTTGTCATCAATTTTCCTCCTGCGGCCACGTCCAGGGAGGTTGGCTACAGTCCCATGGATCTTAAACTTATGAATAATATGTGCAACTGTACTCACAGGAACATCTAGTTGCTTGGAGATGGTCTTATAGCCTTTACCTTTAACATGCTTGTCTATAATTTTCTTTCTGATCTCTTGAGACAGCTCTTTCCTTTGCTTCCTCTGGTCCATGTCGAGTGTGGTACACACCATATCACCAAACAACACAGTGATTACCTGGAGCCATATATATAGGCCCAATGGCTGATTACAAGGTTGTAGACACCTGTGATGCTAATTAGTGGACACACCTTGAATTAACATGTCCCTTTGGTCACATTATGTTCTGTGTTTTCTAGGGGTACCATCATTTTTGTCCATGCCTGTTTCATGAGTTTATTTTTTTACATAATTCTGTTGAAGCATGGTTGAAAAACAATGTCTGACTTTCATTGGTTAACATTTATAGAATTTTAATTTATTATTACTTTTGTCAGATTAAAGTTATTTCTGTGACCATTGTGACTTTTTCTTTCATTGACCAAAGGGTACCAACAATTTTGTCCACGTCTGTATATGTCATATTTTAAATCTATATCCAAGATATTTGCTTTAGATTGCCCCTTCCCTTTGCATTCAATTTATTAATCACATTAGATTGTACTTTGGATTAATGTCTTTATATTCATGCATTCATGTATTCATTTATCTATTCATCCATCTTAATCTCTCTGCTAATGTTTCTATCTTTAGTCAAGTAGGGCGTCACATCTCTTCCCTTTGTAGCGCTGCCGATCATATCAAGAACGCAGCAGGACGCAGGACTCTTCAGTATGCCGAGTTTCCTCATAAGCCGGCCGATTAGCATCCTGTCACCCAGCAACAAGTCACATGATCGGAACTGCGATCATGTGACTATGTGTGACGTTGTTTCTCCTCCCCAGCCATGGGCTGAATCTAGAAGCGATGCTTCTTTATGTTAATGTTTTATAAATACACTTATGAATCAGCCTGTAAACCCAAAGGGTCAGTTTGTTCATCTGTATATTTAATTGCATTACTTTATGTACCAATTACTTTGTTTTTAGTTTGGTGTTTCTCTGAGGTGACGCCCACCTCTCCCCTGACCTTGTTTGCATGTGACCCTTGTTTTGTGTATATATACCCAGCATGTTTTTCCACTCTCTATGCAATATTCTTCACCTGAAGAAGGGGACCCTTTCCCCAAAACGCGTTGTGTGATTGCAATAAAACTCTTGAAGATTCATCGTCTGCCTCTGGTTGGTTCCTTGCGCCGAGGGATGCTCCTTTTCTTTATGTCATGTATGTAATGTAGACACAGATAGTACTATCTCCATGTGTGTCCATGTATATAATGTAGACACAGATAGTACTGTCTCCGTGTGTGTCCATGTATATAATGTAGACACAGATAGTACTGTCTCCATGTGTATCCATGTATATAATGTAGACACATATAGTACAGTCTCCATGTGTGTCCATGTATATAATGTAGACACAGATAGTACTATCTCCATGTGTGTCCATGTATATAATGTAGACACAGATAGTACTGTCTCCATGTGTGTCCATGTATATAATGTAGACACGGATAGTACTGTCTCCATGTGTGTCCATGTATATAATGTAGACACAGATAGTACAGTCTCCATGTGTGTCCGTGTATATAATGTAGACACAGATAGTACTGTCTCCATGTGTGTCCATGTATATAATGTAGACAGATAGTACAGTCTCCATGTGTGTCCATGTATATAATGTAGACACAGATAGTACTGTCTCCATGTGTGTCCATGTATATAATTTAGACACAGATAGTACTATCTCCATGTGTGTCCATGTATATAATGTAGACACAGTTAGTACTGTCTCCATGTGTGTCCATGTATATAATGTAGACACAGATAGTACTGTCTCCATGTGTGTCCATGTATATAATGTAGACACATATAGTACTGTCTCCCTGTGTGTCCATGTATATAATGTAGACACAGATAGTACTGTCTCCATGTGTGTCCATGTATATAATGTAGACACGGATAGTACTGTCTCCATGTGTGTCCATGTATATAATGTAGACACAGATAGTACAGTCTCCATGTGTGTCCATGTATATAATGTAGACACAGATAGTACTGTCTCCATGTGTGTCCATGTATATAATGTAGACACGGATAGTACTGTCTCCATGTGTGTCCATGTATATAATGTAGACACAGATAGTACAGTCTACATGTGTGTCCATGTATATAATGTAGACACAGATAGTACTGTCTCCATGTGTGTCCATGTATATAATGTAGACACAGATCGTACTGTCTCCGTGTGTGTCCATGTATATAATGTAGACACAGATAGTACAGTCTCCTTGTCTCTCCCTGTAAATACATTAGGCACACATAGTGTTGCCTCCTTGTAAATAATGAAAGAACACATAGCCTCCCTTTATGGTAATGACGGAGACGCTGACAGCACCACCTCTCTGCTTCTCCATGGAAATAATCTAATAGCTGCAGAGAGATTCCTCCATTATTCATTCATTAACAATGTAACTAGGTCTTATACTGTATGTGCTGATGCTTTTTCCATTTCTTAAGTTAATTTATCAGATTTCTTATTCTGTCTTGTGACATTTACTACATAGTTTGCTTTATGTCACATTTCTTGATTATGAACTGATGACAGTTGCTAGGGCTTGTCTGTCTCTGGCTAAGACAACGGAGGGGCGGTCCTTCACACTGCATGCCTGCATTAGGCTTCAGAGTGAGGAGGCGTGTCTCTCAGTAATCCAATCTGATTGGCTGGCAGGGAGCTGCTGGCTACAGCAAGTGTGTATGAGAAGTGAAGGAAAGCAGTTTTGGCTTTTAGAGAACTGGCAGAGGAGCCATCTTGGGAAGGTCTGCATATTGTAAATGTTTAAACAGTTGTAACTAAGGGAAAAATGCAAGGAAAACAGTGGTATGTGAAGAAACTAAAGACTGCTTTATGCATAATGCTGCTGCAGCAGTAACATATGCAAAAAAAATGTTTTTATGAAAACATGACAGTTACCCTTTAAGGGCAGAGAAAGTGAACGATTCTTTATACACACAGCTATGGACAGACCTAGTCATTTGGCGTGTGGGATCTGCTGATGATTTAGGGTACGGCCACACAGCGATTTTGGGCATGGCAGTGTAGCAGGGCTGCCACAGAAATGAATCAGGTCACAGCGCAGCTCGCAAGTAGGCTGCAACTGCAACATCCCAATCTCCAAAAAAATCAGCAGTTCGATTTTTTTCCAATCCGTGTGTCGCAGCACACCCCATTCATTCTTATGGCAGACCTCTACACTGCAAAACTTGGGCGTGACACATGCCCAAAATCACCATCCACGTATGAGGACTAATGTACATGCAAAATCTGTAAAAGTCTCCCCGCCTACCATATGACATTTGTAATACTGGTGTCTTTATGTAGCATTGTGCGCCCCATCAGACACCAGGCCTGGGTGCAGCAGTCACCTATGCACAGCTTTGCCCCAGTCTGGAGAAGTCAGGGTTAATAAGTCAGCCATGTTAGATTTTTTTCATTATTTACTCTATAGAAAATCACAGTTTCTAAGGACTTTAGGGGTGATAACTAACATTGCATGTCTATAAGGGAGCGTGTTTTTCACCCTTGAACATCATTTTTTTATTTATTATTTAAACCAATCCATCATTATGTGTTGATGAATTTCATATTAAATCTTTAGAGCCCTTTTTGCTGAGACAAACATCCGAATTTGTTGCATAGACAGAATTAAAGCGATTGTTCCATCTGGGACATTTATGGTGCTGATCCCAGGAACCTGCTCCTGGCTTAAGAACAGGGCCCCAAAGTGAACAGAAACCACATCATGTATGCGCGGCTACCCCTCCACTCACTGCATTGGGATTTCTGAGAATAGCCAAACCAGTGCTCGGCAATTCTGGTCCAACAGCAGCGAATAGAGGGTGGGTACGTATGCACAGCTTGCTCTCCATTTACTTCAGGCCCTGTTTTTGAGATGGGAGTGGATCCCAGAGTTGGAAACCACACTTGCTGGACACTTATGGCACATCCTGTTAATACGCCATTAATGTTCCAGGTAGGACAACCTCTTTAAAATGAGAAAATTATGTTTGCCTATAACCACCACTAGAGGGAGCTTCCTACTGTTTAGACACTTAGATCTGAATAAACACAATGCAGAAAGCACATAAGCTCCCCCATGTAGTGATTACAGGTAGACATCATTTTAAATTTAAAGGGGATGAACAGGATCATGAAGAAATGGGCCAAGGGGGAGGGGGGGGGGTGTACTGGCCTCAGCCATGAGACCAATCACAGTTTTACCACTGAGACCAGTGACTATGTGATTAAACTTCTTATATATGAAAGCTAGCCTTCTAGTCAGCCATAAATGATGGGTGAATTACCTGAGGAATTATAGTTAGTTTGTTGCGCAGATCATGGAGGCCAATGGTGGAGATGTCCAGACCATCAATGATTATCTTCCCCCCTGCTGCCTCAATGATCCGGAAGAGGCAATTCGTAAGGGAAGATTTTCCAGCTCCCATCCTTCCAACTATTCCAACCTGAGGGACAGATCAACAGTTATATGCGGTCACATGAAGTGTTCAGTTACAGATGTAGCAGGGATGAGTTTTTCAGTTAACTCGTTACCGATCCCGATCAGGACTTGCATTTCTGCTGACTGCTGCTAGCATCCATCAACACCCTGTCAGCAGCCACCATACAATGCATTTAGCTGACCATGCACTGATCGAGCTGCACTGAATTCTGGGAGATTATGTTTGCATTACAGCATAGTGGCCGCACTTTCCACAGTCCAACTCACCAGAGCAGGAATGTACAGGGGCGGACTGTGAACTTAAAGTATGTTATATTACATAGTTCATGATCTCCTTACATACATCCTTCAATGGAGGACCTCCATAATATAGAGTCCATATACAGACCCTGGAAAAAAAAATACTAAAAGTGGCCCCATGGTTTAGGTGAATCCATACTGACAGAAGACCAACACAAGGTGAATACAGGACAGAAGAAGTAGGTGGGCCCACAAAATACCACAAGAAGTCAATGTCTGAGCGCTTTGAAAAACGTCAAAAAGTGAACCACCATAATATTTCCTGTATAACACCTTTTGGGAGTAGAGCGGTAAACCTGAATATTAACCTTTAGCAGTAATTTACAAAATTAACCCTTTTAGCTGTGAACCACTGGGTTACTGCACCTCCAGTGCAGAGTACGTATTCCCACTAGTGCCTGTGGTGAGGCGAGATATTTTTTTGGATCTATTTATCGCTCCTGTATCCAGCTAATCAAATCTCTCTCTCATATCTATTTCTTATCTATCTATCTATCCATCTATGGATTAAAAGCAAACAAGAACTACAAATAGCAGCATTTTACTTTCTGCACAAAGACACTCATGCAAACATTGAAAATATGAATAAATGTAAACTGCATTCAGGGAAAAGTAGAATCCAGCTATGGGATACTCTGAATCAATGCACTAGGCAGAGTGACCTATAGCTGGATTCTGCATTGCCCTGAATTTTGTAGGACAAAAGCCCAGAAGAGACAAGACTGGTAGTGTCAGTCCTGCTTGATAGAAGCCACCTTGTCGCTGGTAGATGGGCCCAACATATTCTTGATCAAAAATATGTGCAAAGAGCTTTAAATATTGATATAGTAAGTACAGCAGAAATGCAGTTTACATCTTTTCATGTTTTCAATGTTTGCGCATAAAGAAGTATGCTGAAACTTGTAGTCCTTCTTTGTTTTTACACTGCAGCCATGGTAGCATGCACCTGAACTTATCCCCATATCCGTCTATGGATCCATCCACTAACCTATGGATCTATCCACCAATCTTTGGATCTATCCATCCATTGATTATACAGTCTCATATTACCTTCTCCATACTGTCAACAGTGCATGAAATCCCATGTAGAACAAGGTCTAATTCAGATCGGTAACGGGCCTCGTAGTCCACAAACTGCACAACACCTCTATCTGGCCAGTTCTGTGGGGGGCGCTTCTGAGTTGTCCACTCTGCCTGATAGATGAACATAGCAAAGAACGCTGAGTTTATACAACGATATATACAGTATATGTATAAAATATTTACTTTCTACATGTGTAATACACTGAACTATATGGGAGTCCATCACGCTGGGGCTGCAGGGGGAGGGCTGAAGCCAGAAAGCTCGGCAGGGTGTATGACATACTGACGTCAGAACTCCTCCCTGCTCAGGGCAATATTGCCGAAGGCCCACTCAGAATTAGCTGAACAAGGAGTATAGTTTCTCAGTGTCATCCGTGAGGGAGGTAGCAGCTAACTTCTCCTCATACATTCTAATTTCAGCAGAAATCAATATAGAAGCAGTCTGTGGCATAACTTCATAAAAAGAGAGGCACGACATGGGATTTTTATGACATATAAGACTTAAAGGTAATCTATGTGATAAACTGACTTTATCCTTAGGTCTATAGTGTTGGCCGACGCCCTCAGAACTTACTTCGTTCTCTACTTTAACGTACTCATCGACACGCTCAACTGCAACAATATTGGTCTCCAGCTCTGACGTTATCCGCATCATCCAGTCCAGTGTCTGTGTAATCTGTACAATAAGAAATTAAAATATAATATATAATGATCTGATGCTCAACGGTCACAGGAGCCTTCCTGAACTCAACTATGTGACCATCCTCATGATGGTGATGCAGTTGAATAATGTGGCTGGGTTGGCAGTAGTTTTTGCTGTCCTGCAGTATTTGGTTCTGCTGGGGTGGTATTCTGTGCTGCACTACGGTACTGCAGGCCCTGCCTACTTCTGGTGTCCCCGCCTACTTGTTTCGGCCTAGCTTCTGTCAATTTGGACCCACCTACAACATGGGGCCACTTTTATTCTTTTTTCTAGGGCCACTTTAAGTTCCAAATCTGCCCCTGCATGGAAACACTGGAGAACCAACGAGTAGAACTAGTCCAAAGGTTCAGGACATACTTCACAACTAATGAAGCACATTAAAAGGACTTGGATGTATTGATGTGTTGGAGTAAATCAGAAAAAATAGGGAACACCATATTGTTTACTTCTATGGGTCCTCATGTAGCCTATGAATACTTCAGATACAAGGATATTTAAAGGGGTTTCTAGTTTGAACAATCTCTACTCAGTTCCTTGTCAAAAAGTTGATTACAGATAGTGTCCCTGTTGGGCCCTCTAGCAATCAGCAGTAATCAGTGGGGGAAAACTGGAAGTGCTTAGTTTCCCTGCAGCTGGGGAAGTCAATCATTACAATGCAGTAATGCAGGACAGGTCCTCCAGAGGCTTAGATGCTCTTTGTAACAGTTGTCCACTCTGGGGTTTCGAAAAAGCACAACTCATTTATTGTATTTCTGGTTCACATTGACTCACATTGAAAGCTGTGGAAATGGATAGTCCAACAGTCCCACTGTCCACCGTGCCACGGCCTAACACAGCGAAGAGAGCAGCAAAGAACACTGTCAGGTTCCCAACAAATTCAAGTCGAATGGCCAGCCATCTGCAGATACATCACATAATAAGGAGATTACTAGAGATTCCTCCAGATTATCTACTCACTTGCCTTATCAATTTCTTAAGGTCCCTTTACACGGGACGATACAGCAGCAGATAGTCAGGAAGGAATCACCTGCTCACTAATGCCATCGCTCATCCCCATACACAGAACAATCTGCTGCGGGCAACTGATAATTTTTGTGACCGCACAAATTATTTATTACCCGATGAATGAGCATTTTGCTCGTTCATCGGGTAAATCGCTGGTACATTTACCCCACCAGATAATTGCTGTGGAGCGTTTTTATGAATGCTCGTTAGCGATTATCTACAGAATTCTCAGCCCGTGTAAAAGCCCCTTTACCTGTTGGACACAACCCAGGAGTAAACACTCTTCTGGTTGATATCTAGGGTGTCTTCATTGTGCTGGATGAATCTCTGTTGATGTCCATAGGCTCGGATGACTGACAGACCAGAGATTGTCTCCCCAAAGTGAGAGTAGATGGGTGACCTGGTGACTGAATCCAGACGTCTCAGCTGACGTGAGGTGGCAACATAAAACCTCTGCAGGTACAATGACAATAAATGATTGTTATAATAAAAAGACATCCACAGGATTATAGGTCTTTAAGGGAACATGTAATCTACAAGAGAAATCTAGGAGGGTAGGAGCATGACACAGTAATTTTTAGAACATCAAATACATAATCCCTGTGTTACTGTGTAAATTTGGGGATTATTTTATAGACGTGAACACTTATTACCCTGAAAAGGAAACTTTAGACTCCTCTGATGTTGTGTCATTTAGCTAATCATTTATCCAATAGCTTTTATAGCTGTGTTGCACTCCATTGGTGGCTTTTCTTGAGGTCCAGACACTTTAACTAGCCCTTTAAGGAATGTAATAGAAATAAATAAACATGGGGAATATAATAGTACTGGATGCCCTGGGAGAACTGTGAAAGTAGGACATCACCCCATGGAAGATGAGGAAAGGAAGCAAATGCTTACCTGGACTAAATAATACACAATGGCCAACGGTATGATGACAGCGGCAAAAATTGGTGTAGCCAAGGAGATCATAAAGAGGATGCCGATCACTCCAAAAATGCAGGCAACCCAGTTCCGGAACGACATGGGGATGGTTTCATCCACATTGTAGATGTCCTGGAAGCAAACAACAACATATTGTCCTATTTAACATCTTCCACAAAACGTGTCAAAATAATCTTGTACATCCTGGGCCCCAATGCAAAATCTGTAAAGGGGCCCTACCTACTATGTGCCATTCATAATACGGAAGCTGCTACTGGCTGTTACATCACTATGGATGAACCATCATGGTGGCCAGCAGCAACTGGACAATGTGGTCAAGCTACATCATTATGGACAACATGTTGTCCAGCCAGAGTCTAAAAACAGGAGCGAATGGAGAAAGATGCAGAATTTCACAGATAGGTATTGACCAGTGTTTCTTACTATTTTATGTGGTGGAGCGTCTAGGTGTTTGACTATTCAGGAAACTCAATGTCTTGTTACTTCACCTTTACAAGGATTCTTACAAAGGTAATTTTATCTTAACATTCTAACATTCCTGCCCCAAACCTGTGAGCTTTAGATTAGTAAAAACATTAAATGAGACTGAAGGAACTGACCTTGGCAAACCTGTTGACAATGCGTCCAGTTGGAGTGGTGTCAAAGAACTGCATAGGAACGCGCAGGATATTTCGAAGTAATTGTGAATGGAGGAGCCGTGATGCACGTACTGTACCGACAGCAACCAGAAAAGCACCGAGGAACACAAAAATACCTAAAAAAAATACATATAGAACCCATTAGTACCTCCATAGCATGTAATATTGCCACACAATAGAGGAATATGGATCAGAGACAGCCTCTTTCAGAAAGGAGCCATCATCCAATTAACAGCCGAAGGACATCACACCCAGTCAGACATTTCCCCTGTAGCAGCCATGAAGATGAAAATGGCTGTCAGGTATCACATAGATGGCTTAATTGTTGTCTTGATAATCTTAGGTTTTTGTCACGGAAGGTGTACAGAAAACTAGAAGACACAAAATGAAGATCCGACTGACTGGATCCAAAACTAAGGAACCAAAGGGAGAGCCCTGCAACAGACCTGGCTCTCTCCCTAACTGCTCAGCCTATGCAAAAATCTCAATGGTAGATGATCGCATATCCTCGCTCCTCGACTGTATAACACCTGAACACCCTATAATAGTGAGGGGACACGACCACCGGCTCCCTACACTTGATACGGAGGCAGTCAGGGTCACCTGGGATCCAGCAAACAGGAAAACACAAATGAATGAACAAAACTTATCTGTAGAAGACTCAGTAGTAGCATCCAGCATGCACACACTCCAGGAAGTTGTATAAACCGCAAAGTGTTGCAGTATGGGAAGGGATTTAAAGGGATGCAATCAGTGCAACTACATGACAGCTGAGAGAGGCTAAGGAGATGAGAAAACGAAGGCAAAACAAAAGGAACCTCAAGGAGAAGGTTCTGAAGAACGTCTGTCAGAGCTTCTCAGATGTCTGGTGGTGACAGTACCCCTCCTTCTACAAGTGGACTCCGGACACTCAGAGCCCACCTTCTCAGGATAGGACTTATGGAAAGCCCTGATGAGACGAGTGGCCTTAATGTCCGTCACTGGGACCCACATCCTCTCATCAGGACCATAACCCTCCCAATGAATGAGGTACTGGAGAGAACCGCGGACAACACGAGGATCCACAATCCTAGAGACTTGAAATTCAAGATTACCATCAACCACAATCGGAGGAGGAGGCAAAGACGAGGGTACAATGGGTTGGACATAAGGTTTTAATAAGGACTTATGAAAAACATTATGGATCTTCCAAGTCTGAGGAAGATCAAGACGGTAGGCAACAGGATTGATGACGGACAAGATTTTGTAAGGCCCAATAAACTTAGGACCCAACTTCCAGGAGGGAACCTTCAATTTGATATTCTTAGTAGACAACCACAACAGATCACCAACATTCAGGTCCGGACCAGGCACATGTCTCTTATCCGCCACACGCTTATATCTCTCACTCATGCTCTTTAGATTATCCTGAATCTTTTGCCAAATAGATGACAAAGACGAGGAGAATCTGTCCTCATCAGGTAAATCAGAAGACCCCTCTCCAGAGAATGTCCCAAACTGCGGATGAAACCCTTATGCACCAAAAAATTGTGACTTATCAGAGGACTCCTGACGACGGCTATTTAAAGCAAACTCAGCAAGGGACAAAAAAGAACACCAATCCTCCTGATTCTCCGCCAAAAAACAGCGCAGATTCTGATTGACGCGATCTGTCTGGCCAGAAGCGGAGAGAAAGAAACCCCAGAAAGCGGAGAGAAGAAACCCCAGAAATTTAATTTCTGGAACCACAAACACACATTTTTCCAGTTTAGCGTACAATTTATTCTCCCGCAGGATGAGCAAGACCTGACGTAAGTGTTCCTTATGAGTTTTGAAATCAGGAGAAAAAATCAAAATGTCATCTAGATACACTAATACAATTTTCCCCATTAAATGATAAAAAATGCTGTTCACAAAATGCCGAAAGACGGCTGGAGCATTCATCAAACCAAAAGGAATAACCAAATTCTCAAAATGGCCCTCAGGGGTATCGAAGGCCTTCTTCCATTCGTCTCCTTCTCTGACCCTGACCAGGTTGTATGCCCCTCTTAGATCCAACTTGGAAAAAACTTTATCCCCCAACAATCAGAGGAAGCAGATAAGGGTCACAAATTGTGATACTGTTCAGCTCCCTGAAATCCAGACATGGTCTTAAAGAACTATCTTTTTTCTTAACAAAGAAAAAAACAGCTGCAACAGGTGACTTCGAGGGTCGTATGTGTCCCTTTCTCAGACTCTCAGAGATATAAGCACACATAGCGACCCTTTCAGGTTGGGAGAGATTGTATAAATGAGATTTAGGCAGCTTGGCGCCTGGGGTGAGATTAATAGGGCAAGCAACTCTCTGTGAGGGGGCAAGTCCTGAACACCACTCTCAGAAAACACATCCAAAAATTCAGAGAGAAAAGATGATACAGCTGTCGTGAGGCAATTCTCTCTGCAAAAGTCACTCCAACCATTGATATGCCTCGCTTGCCAATCAATGGTGGGGTTATGTTTAGTGAGCCAGGGTAGCCCCAACACTAGAGGAGTAGGCAACCCGCTTAGAACGAAACATGACACATCCTCAACTTGAGTATCACTCACAATCAAACGGATATTGTGAACTATGCCCTTTAACGATTTCTGAGAAAGTGGAACGGAATCAATAGCAAAAACAGGTATATCCTTTCCCAAAGTGCATACCTGGAAACCATGAGTTATAGCAAATTGATTATCAATGAGATTGACAGCTGCTCCACTATCTACAAAAATCTCACAAAATGGGAACTACAAGCAAATGGAAAACCTTCAATTTCCGCATCAACCTTGCCAATAGTAACAGATGGAACGTTTTTAGAGCATTTTTCTCTTTTTGTTTCTTTATTACTCTAAAAAAACTGTCTGAATCTCCTAGAGGGACAAACATTTGCCAAATGATTTATACCTCCACAACAGAAACAAACCTTCCTATGAGAGCTGAATCTTCTATTGTCAGAGGCAAGCAAACCCAGCTGCATGGGCTCCTGCTCAGAAGGGATTGAGAACGACTGAGACCCCTGCGCACTGAATAAGACCGCCGCACTGCCCTTGGACTGAGTATGACAGGAAGGAGTGATCTCTCCTCTCTCTCTCTCTAAGATGCCTGTCAATACGAACGGCCCGAGACATGGCAGAGTCCAAGGAGGTAGGTCTCTCATGAAAGGCAAATGCATCTTTCAATCCCTCTGAAAGACCATGGCAAAATTGACTTCGGAGTGCAACATCATTCCAACCAGTATCAGCTGCCCATCTCCAAAATCCTGAAGAGCATATCTCTGCGGACTGTTTACCCTGGCATAAAAGACGTAGTCTAGACTCAGCCAGAGCAATACGATCCGGATCATCATATATCTGACCCAGGGCTAAAAAAAAATCATCCACTGAACACAGGGGCCGTGCCCCCACTGGCAGCGGAAAGGCCCAGGACTGAGAGTTATCCCTGAGCAGCGAGATGATGATCCCCACCCTCTGCTCCTCATCACCAGAGGAATGGGGAAGTAGGTCGAAAATGGAGTTTGCAAGCCTCTCTAAAACGAACAAAATTCTCACTACCCCCGGAGAACGTATCCGGGACCGAGATCTTAGGCTCAGAACAAACTCCATGAACGCAAGCTGAACAGATCATCTGAAACTGAGAAACCATTTTACGGAGATCTGCTACCTCCAATGAAAGACCCTGCATGTGTTCAGTCAAAAGTGAAACCGGATCCATGCTTGAGACGGTTTTGGCGGTTTATAATGTCACGGAAGGTGTACAGAAAACTAGAAGACACAAAATGAAGATCCAACTGACTGGATCCAAAACTAAGGAACCAAAGGGAGAGCCCTGCAACAGACCTGGCTCTTTCCCTAACTGCTCAGCCTATGCAAAAATCTCAATGGTAGATGATCGCATATCCTCGTTCCTCGACTGTATAACACCTGAACACCCTATAATAGTGAGGGGACACGACCACTGGTTCTCTACACTTGATACATAGGGAGTCAGGGTCACCTGGGATCCAGCAAACAGGAAAACACAAATGAATGAACAAAACTTATCTGTAGAAGACTCAGTAGTAGCATCCAGCATGCACACACTCCAGGAAGTTGTATAAACCGCAAAGTGATGCAGTATGGGAAGGGATTTAAAGGGATGCAATCAGTGCAACTACATGACAGCGGAGAGAGGCTAACGAGATGAGAAAACGAAAGCAAAACAAAAGGAACCTCAAGGAGGAGGTTCTGAAGAACGTCTGTGATGTCTGGTGGTGACAGTTTTATTTTCTTGGTTTTATAAATAAAATACATAACAAAACAAAGTTACCTTGTGCCACCCCCAGGGCTGCATACACCCCGACCCGCATGTCTCTCTGTGAAGTTGGATAGCTCTGATTAAAATAAGTCACAGCATCCGACGTCCAGTCACTGACCCAAACGTTCTGTCCGATAAAGGACACTGTCTGTAACAAGTAGCTCGCCAATATCGAGGAATAGTAAACCCATCCAACTGCATGAAGGTACTTCAGATACAGAGAGAACTTCACCTGTAAAAAAAGATACAATGGATGAGATTAATCAAAAATAGAACAGGGAGGAATAAGGAGAAGTCATCCACAGCAACCACTTCTAGATTTGATTTTATTTTTCAACATGAAAGCAGAATCCATATTGGTTTCATGAGTAGCTGTTCCACTTTTCTTTTACCTGACTTTTCTCTAAATCTCACCTTGATGTTATTGTCAGAATGTATCAATCTTCATTGTCTAGTATGAGCCTTATCTTAAAAGAGTTGTTGAGGATTTTGATACTGAAGACCTATTCTTGCTGGACCCCTGCCGATTTGATATTGATGGCCTATCTTTAAAACATCAAAGTCCTGGACAACCTCTCTAAAAAGCTGAAAAACAGATCTGTCAGATACCTGGCAGAGTAGACAAGTTTGCCACAAATGCTGCCGGCAACTGCCACTAGGAAGAGTTAGCTAGATATATTTCTATTATTTCCATTGCATTCAATAGAAGTACAAGTGCACAGTATGAGCAGTGAGCTCCCCCTGGTGGTGGATGCAGGCAGCCAGAATACTTTTATTGAATTCGGTGGCACAGCACTGAGAAGCATTCTGCTATCAGTAGTGTTTATCGGGTCTACACTGCTTGAATATTATGCGTGGTACTGTTTATAGGGGTACTCTCTTGGCAGTTGATGACAGGTTAGCAGATACACTGGCTGTTGTTGAGGAGACTAGTGATGAGCAGCAGGGGTCATATTCGAATTTGTGATATTTCGCTAATATTTTGTAAAATATTTGTCGAATATTCACGAATTCGAATATTCATTATATTTTACATTCTTTTTTTTTTCTCGAAAATCGGCAAGGTAATAATCGCATAATATGCGAATATTACGCGATCAATACAGGCGTGAGTCAAAAACGAATATATAGCACTATAGAATACATTGGCCCACAAGCAACTTAAAGGGATTCTGTCACTTCTTTTTACCCTATAGAGATGTGGACATGCACGGCTAGATCGCTGCTAGCATGTCCGCAATATACCTGTCCCATAGCTCTGTGTGGTTTTATTCAGTGTAAAAAAAGATTTTATATATATATTGCAACGGGATTAACTCACGGGACCGCCGTCTCCTGGGATAGACGGGCGCTTTAGGCACATAAAAGACAGTCCAGTCCAAGCAAGTATGGTGCAACTGGCCTCAGCCAGTTTTATTGACTTTTGCAGAAAGATCAATATTAAACAAAACAGTTCAAAACAAATGAAATACCTGGCCGTCTGGCCACTACGACTAAACAGGCAGTAGTCCCTAACTACATGGAACTGAGCCTTATGCCCAGCTCCATCAACAAACACGCAGTTGTTTTACTCACACAGCAGGGTTCTTCCCAGGAGCAGAGAGATCAGCTAGTGAGCTGTTTGCCCTTTTATAGCACACTCAGGTTCCAAGGTGATTAGCCATAGTTACCCTGAATACCTGGAGTGGCTAATTGGAGCAGGGACCCACCCATCTCTCCCTGCTCCAAGCAGCCAGGCCCTTCTAACCAGGTTTTTAACAAAACCCTTGCAAAGAGAAAACCTAGTTTTCCTTGCTGTCAATTCCCTGGCTGCTTTTTAGAACGTATAAGACAGGAACCTAGGTGAAATGTAGACTCCTTCTACCACTTTTCCCCTGGTCCTGTCACATATCCTCCCCCCCTGTTTCGACCTTGGGGTAGGAACACTCTGTGCCCTTAAACAGTACATCCTGGACAGGGCATCGGCATTTCCCAGCTGACGCCCGGGCCTATGCTCAACTGTAAAACTATAATCTTGAAGAGACATGAACCATCGGGTCACTCGCCTGTTTTTCTCACGGTTTTGGCACATCCATTTAAGGGGGGCATGGTCAGTTACCAGTTTGAATGTTCTCCCTACCAAATAATACCTGAGAGCTTCTACGGCCCACTTAATTGCCAAACACTCCTTTTCTACAATGGAGTATTTCTTTTCATGTTCATTTAACTTTTTACTCAGGTACACTACTGGATGCTCTTCCCCAGCCCTTACTTGCGACAACACAGCTCCTATACCAACATCCGAGGCATCTGTTTGCACAACGAACTCCTTTTTAAAATCTGGTGTGACTAACACTGGGTGGGCACATAGAGCCTGCTTCAGATTCTGAAAGGCTTGTTCCGCCTCCGTGGTCCATTTGACCATGGTTGAATCCTTCCCTTTTGTAAGGTCTGTTAAAGGGCTCGCAATGCTGGCAAAATTTTCAATAAAACGCCTATAATAACCCGTTAAACCTAGGAACGCTCTGACTTGTTTTTTGTTCAAAGGCCTTGGCCAGCTCTGGATGGCTTCCACTTTGTTTATTTGAGGTTTTATAACTCCTCGCCCAATTGTGTACCCCAAGTACTTTGCCTCTTCTTGCCCAATGGCACATTTTTGGGGATTCGCTGTCAAACCCGCTTCCCTAATAGAATTCAGGACAGCTTCTACTCTGGGTAGATGACTTTCCCAATCTGTGCTATGGATTATCACATCGTCTAAATAGGCAGCTGCGTATCTACGATGTGGTCTTAAAATTTTGTCCATCATCCTCTGGAATGTGGCCGGGGCCCCATGCAAACCAAAGGGAAGGACTACATACTGAAAATGGCCATCAGGGACACTAAAAGCCGTTTTTTCTTTGGCCCCTTCAGTTAATGGTACTTGCCAGTAACCTTTTGTAAGATCTAAAGTGGTAAAGAACCTAGCATTACCAAGCCTATCAATCAGCTCATCCACTCGAGGCATTGGGTAAGCATCAAACTTTGAGACAGTGTTCAGTTTCCTGAAGTCATTACAAAAACGTATGGTGCCATCAGGTTTGGGGACCAAGACTATAGGACTAGACCAGTCACTATGGGACTCCTCTATAACCCCTAACTGAAGCATTGTTTGGACTTCTTGGGAGACAGCCTTACGTCTAGCCTCAGGTATTCTATAAGGCTTTTGGTTGACTCTGACCCCTGGTTCGGTTACAATATCATGTTTAATTATGTCTGTACGACCAGGTAGCTCAGAAAAGACATCTTTATTTTTCTGTACAAACTCCTTTGCCTCTTGGGTTTGAGATCCCGACAAAGTGTCTGCAATTTTTACCTCTGGTATCTCAACGCTACATCCCGTTTTCCCACTGCTGTAAGCTGCTAACACCTCTCGGTCCTTCCAGGGTTTGATTAGGTTCACATGATAAATTTGGTAGGGCTTACGTCTACCTGGTTGGTGAACCCGGTAATTCACCTCTCCGACCTTCTCAACTATTTCATAAGGTCCTTGCCATTTGGCCAAAAATTTACTTTCTACTGTGGGGACAAGGATTAATACCCTATCCCCAGGGTTGAAGTTTCTTACTTTAGCCGACCTGTTGTAAACCCGGGACTGACTCTCCTGGGCCTGCAGCAAGTGTTCTTTTACAATGGGCATTACTTTTTCAATCCTTTCCTGCATTTGGGACAAGTGTTCAATCACACTTTTGTAGGGTGTATTCTCACTCTCCCAGGTCTCTTTGGCAATATCCAAAAGACCCCGAGGGTGCCGACCATACACTAACTCAAAGGGAGAAAATCCGGTAGACGCTTGAGGCACCTCCCGTACAGAAAACATAAGATATGGTAAAAGACAATCCCAGTCTTTCCCATCTTGTGCCACTACTTTTCTGAGCATCCCTTTTAAGGTTTTGTTGAATCTTTCGACTAGTCCATCTGTTTGGGGGTGATAAACTGAGGTACGCAAGTGAGTTATTTTCAACAGTTTACACAACTCTTTTGTAACCTTTGACATAAAGGGCGTCCCCTGGTCAGTGAGTACTTCTTTAGGTATGCCCACTCTAGTGAACATCTGGAACAACTCCTTGGCTATCACTTTTGCAGAGGTTTTCCTTAGAGGTATTGCTTCAGGATAGCGGGTAGCATAATCAAGGACAACCAAAATGTATTGGTGACCTCTGGCAGACTTAACAAGAGGTCCCACCAAATCCATTGCAATCCTCTCAAAGGGAGTTTCAATAATCGGGAGTGGCACTAACGGACTCCTAAAGGTTGCTACCGGGTTGTGTAATTGACACTCTGGGCATGAATCACAGTATTCTTTTATCTCTTTATGTACCCCGGGCCAATAAAACCTCTGCAAAATCCGGTCTTTGGTTTTTTCATAAGCCAAGTGCCCTCCTAGCACATGTGAATGGGCTAGATCCATCACCTTTTGGCGATGCGATTTTGGGACCACAAGTTGCTCCACAACTTGTCCATTTTGCTCATTAACTCTATATAAGAGTTCATTCTCTATAGAAAAATAGGGAAATATTTTCTCTACCCCAGTTTCTTGAGGCACCCCATTGACTACTTTCACACTTTGCCATGCATGGGTTAATGTAGGGTCCCTGAGTTGAGCTGTCCCAAAGTTATCATTGGAGACTGGCAAGTCAGGGAGACCAATTTCCAGAACATCATCAGTATCACCTGCAAGCACTGCTAAGGGAAAGTTCTCGGTTTCACTCTGGGTCACCCCTACTGTTTGCACATTTTCAGGTTCAGCCAGGGGAATGGGATCTACAGCAGACCCACTTAAGCACTTATCAAGCATATTCCACATTTGCCAAAACAGAGGAAAATCACACCCCACAATGACAGTATGCAATAGGCTATTTACAACCCCCACTTCATGGGTTACTTTCCCGCATGGGGTTTCAAAAGAGACTATAGCAGTGGGGTACTCTTTTGTATCCCCATGTATGCAGATGACCCCCATCTGTCTCTTTTGCAGCTTCCTAGTGTCCACCAGGCTACCATGCACAAGAGTCACTAGACTACCAGAGTCCAACAGAGCTTGAACTGAGTGTCCTTCAATCACCAAGCTGCAAGTTTGTCGCTCCATGTCTGGGGTTGGCAAGGCAGAGTAGGCAGGTCCCGCAAACAATGACCTCCTCCGCCCACTGTCACATTCCATAGGCTCATCAGCCAAAGGACAGTTGGCAGCCACGTGGCCCAGTCCTTGACATCGCCAGCAAACAATGTTTTTGACCGCCCGAGGCTGTCTAGGGCTAACTGGCTTAAGAGGTCTGGCTAATAGATCAGTCTCAGTTCCTACTTTACGGCCCTCCCTCGCCCCCTTTAGATTAGGAACAGTCTTACCGCGATCAGCAGACTTCTGGCTCCCTGGGGCCGGCCAAGTAGGAGAGAGGTCTTGGAGATACTCCTCGGTGTTCATATACCGCTCCACTAGGGCGACGAGCTGATCCACATCCCTGGGGTCCGCTTGTCCCACACAGCGCTGTATCCGAACTGGTAGACCACGAACAAACCGGTCCAGGACCACTCTTTCCACCACCTGAGTGGCTGTAGATACCTCTGGCTGTAGCCATTTTTTAGCCAGGTGAAAAAGATCATACATTTGCGACCTCGCTGGTTTATCCAATTGGAAAGTCCAGTTGTGCACTCGCTGGGCTCTGACCGCAGATGTTACCCCTAAGCGAGCGAGAATTTCTGCTTTCAGTTTTGGGTACTGTCTGGCATCCTGCTCAGTCAAATCATAGTAGGCTTTCTGTGGCTCCCCACTCAGAAATGGAGCAAGGGTGTCTACCCACTGTTCGGCTGGGAGTTTCTCTCTTTCAGCGGCTCTTTCAAAAATGGTGAGGTAGGTCTCCACATCATCCCCTACTACCATTTTTTGAAGGGAAGCTTGCACTCTCCTCCCCACAGAGATGGATTCCTCCTGGACATGCGGCTTTTCAGACAGCACTGCTATCTGCTCCACCAGACTTTTATTAAGCGATTGCTGTTCTCTGAAACCAGCTTGCGTAGTCTCCATGAACAACCGATTGGTTTCCTGCTGGTTAGCATTCGCCTTTTGGAGCTGTATGTTAGCCTGGATCAGCTGTTTCAGCACTTCCTCCATATCTGCACTGTTTGTTTTTTTCAGAACAGCAGACTTAACCCAGGACATAAAACTTGCTGGATTTTTTGTGCCAGCGCAGCCTCCACCATATGCAACGGGATTAACTCACGGGACCGCCGTCTCCTGGGATAGACGGGCGCTTTAGGCACATAAAAGACAGTCCAGTCCAAGCAAGTATGGTGCAACTGGCCTCAGCCAGTTTTATTGACTTTTGCAGAAAGATCAATATTAAACAAAACAGTTCAAAACAAATGAAATACCTGGCCGTCTGGCCACTACGACTAAACAGGCAGTAGTCCCTAACTACATGGAACTGAGCCTTATGCCCAGCTCCATCAACAAACACGCAGTTGTTTTACTCAGACAGCAGGGTTCTTCCCAGGAGCAGAGAGATCAGCTAGTGAGCTGTTTGCCCTTTTATAGCACACTCAGGTTCCAAGGTGATTAGCCATAGTTACCCTGAATACCTGGAGTGGCTAATTGGAGCAGGGACCCACCCATCTCTCCCTGCTCCAAGCAGCCAGGCCCTTCTAACCAGGTTTTTAACAAAACCCTTGCAAAGAGAAAACCTAGTTTTCCTTGCTGTCAATTCCCTGGCTGCTTTTTTAGAACGTATAAGACAGGAACCTAGGTGAAATGTAGACTCCTTCTACCACTTTTCCCCTGGTCCTGTCACAATATATATATATATATATGTAAATCAGCCTGGTAAAGATCACAAGGGGCTGTACTAACCGTTCTGGAGCCCAGCCACACCCCCCTGTGAAAGAGCCCAGCACCGCCTGTATCTACGAATCTCCTCCTTGCTCACAAAGTCAGATCACCGTAATCACGCGATGCGCGAGCTTGCGCATGTGCAGTGCCGGAATAGCGTTCCTTCCCTGTGCTGGCATCAGCCTCAGGGAAGAAACTGCGCATGCGCGAGCTCGTGCATCGCGAGATTGCAGTGATCTGACTTCGTGAGCAAGGAGGAGATTCGTGGATACAGGCGGTGCTGGGCTTCTTCACAGGGGGGGCGTGGCTGGGCTCCAGAACATTATTATATTAGTGACGCGCATAGGTAGCTAGATGATACAATTACATATGAAAAATTAGGGAAGGCTCCCACAATAGGTTTGTCGTCTTTGTCTTTTTAAAAAAAAAATAGTTTCTAAATATGTAGCTACAGATTTTTTTGCCCCCTAGTGTGTTTGAGAAGTTGAAGAAGTACCACAATATCCTAACAAGTCAGCCTGGTATTTTGTCCCAAAAATACATAAATCGCTCACAGCCCCTCCAGGCCACTCTATTGTGGTGGGCATAGGGTCTTTAACAGAACCCCTTTCCCAGTTTATTGATTGGCTGCTTATACCCCTCTTATCCAGGGCCCCCATGTATCTAAGTGACACCAGCGACTTTCTCTGGGCCATCAACCAGTTTGATTGGCGCTAGGGGTTCGTTTTGGTGTCACTGTACGTGGAAAGCCTTTATACTCGAATACCTCACAATATTGGGGTCCAGGCCATCAGTCAGATACTGGGAAAAACTGACAACAGTCACATATATTGTCAGTTTATAACAGAGGCACTCGGGTTTATTCTATCCAATAACGTCTTCACGTTTGATGACCAGCGGTATAGGCAGAAGGTGGGAACTGCCATGGGTATGCCGGTATCTTGCACGTATGCTAATTTGTTTTTAACCGTTTTTGAGGACAGATTTGTCTTCACTACAGTTAATCCATACTTGCAATATATACAGCTATTCCTAAGATATGTCGACGACGTGTTCATGATATGGTCAAGGCACTGAGGTGCAATGTAGGGAATTTGTGTCTTATTTAAATGATAATAACATGAATATGAAATTTATCCTCAATTTTGGAGGCCAGTCTCTGGAGTTTCTGGATGTATACATAGAGGCTGATGAGGATGGCATACACACGAGCGGCCATCGCAAGCCCACAGCCACAAATTCCCTCTTACACCACAAGAGCTTCCACCCGGACAGTGTCAAAAAATCTATACCTTATGGTCAATTCATGCGCTTAAGACGTATAAATAATACTGAAGAGGGATATAACAGACAGTCAGAGGAATGGTAGATTACTTGACAGAGGCTATAAGGAGAGGGATGTTAACACAGCTAGAAGGAAAGCAGGTTCTTTTACCCAACTAGAGTTATTGAATAAGAAAAGGAAAAATACCCATAAAGAAAGGGAGAGATTTGTCTTTACTTTTAAATACATCCCGTAGCAAACCTCATAAAACGTGCCATCTGAAATAATTGGGATATCCTAAAAAATGAGGAAGGTTTGGAAGTGATCGCGAACAAGAGGTCACTCTTAGCCTTCAAAAGGTGTCATACAATAAAAGATCAGATTGTAAGGAGCAGGTTTAGGAACAAAAGGACCAGCAATTGGTTGTCATCAAGCAGACCCAAGGGCAATTGCAAGTGTGGAAATTGCTCCTTATGCAACTATAATAGTCAGAAGAAATACCTGTCCTTTGGTGGGGTTTCTCACCTTGTTACTCAATTTATTAATTGCAGAAGTAACTATGTGGTCTACTTGATCACCTGCCAATGTGGCGCTTTCTACATAGGAAAGACAATTCGTCCTGTATTTGAGAGGTTCAGAGAACACCTAAATTCTCTAAAAACAGGTAAAGGATGTACCAAGCTTATTGAACATGTTCGCAATGAGCATGACGGTAATCCACAGTGTATTTCCTTTGCTGGGATAGAGCAGGTGCCACCCAGGTCCCGAGGAGGGGATAGGCCGCTTAGATTATAAGAGCGGACGCCATGGGTCCATAATGACTCAATAATAGGAATGATCTTGGTGTATTTATCTGACCTTTCCCTTTAACGCTGCATGGAAGTGATTGTATTCAGCTGGATTGGATCGTATGGGAGGGTGCAAAGAAGTTTAGTGTACTGGTTGCCGTGACAACTAGACGCAGTGACAGGTATAAGATGCGCCTGTGAGCGCAACCACCTCACTGACTTCGATTGTGTTATACCACACCATACACTATAGCCCGAAAATGTTGTCTTTTATCTTTCGAATGAATAAAGGATTTTCTTACCAACGCTGGTGAGTGCCGCCTACTCTATTACTCTTCATATCTTTGCATATACACAGTCAAGGCTGTGCACCTAATAAACGAATTAAAGGGACAGGCTGTTGAGGACCGGGTACCTATACATATGTGACGCCTAGCAGTGCCATCTATCTCTCTTGTCTCCATACCCTCCAGAACAGTTAGTAAAGCCCCTTGGGCTCCTTACCAGGCTGTTTTACATATATATATAAAATAACTTTTTACACTGAATAAAACCACTCACAGATATGGCACAGGTATATTGCGGACATGCTAGCGGCGATCTAGCCTTGCATGTCCGCATCCCTATAGGGTAAAAAGAGGTGACAGAATCCCTTTAACGGGTTTCTACCACTTAGGTGTCACATATTTAGCTGTCAGACACTAGCGATCCGCTAGTGTCTGCTCTGGCCAACCATCCTAATATAATTGCTTTTGGGGCGGTGGTTTGGCTAAAAAAACTACTTTTATTAATATGCTAATGAGCCTCTAGGTGCTATGGGGGCGTCATTAGCACCTAGAGGCTCCGTCTACCTTCAGAAACTGCCGCCGCCGAGCGCGTCCCTCCAGCCCGCCCATCTCCTCCTGAATGCGATCGTATGTATTCTGCGCATGCGCAGTGAATGTCTGACCGCTTCCTTGCTCAGACATCTCCACTGCGCCTGCGCGATGATGCCATAGTGCTCCGAGGAACAGGCGCAGTGGAGATGTCTGAGCAGGGAAGCTGTCAGACATTCACTGCGCATGCGCAGAATACAGGCGCTCACAAGGAGGATCGCATTCAGGAGGAGATGGGCGGGCTGGAGGGACGCGCTGGGCGGCGGCGGCAGTTTCTGAAGGTAGACGGAGCCTCTAGGTGCTAATGACGCCCCCATAGCACCTAGAGGCTCATTAGCATATTAATAAAAGTAGTTTTTTTAGCCAAACCACCGCCCCAAAAGCAATTATATTAGGATGGTTGGCCAGAGCAGACACTAGCGGATCGCTAGTGTCTGACAGCTAAATATGTGAAACCGAAGTGGTAGAAACCCTTTAAGCAGGGAGGAATCATGACTTCAAAAATTAAGAATATTCTAAAATACGAATATATGGCACTTGAATATAGTGCTATATATATTAGTTTTTTAGAATATTTGTCATTTTTTTCCATCCAAAGACATGATTCCTCCCTGCTTAAGTTGCTTGTGGGCCAATGACTCATTGGCCCACAAGCAAGAAGCAGGGAGGAATCATGTGTTCAGATGGAAAAAATGACGAATATTCGACATAACGAATATTTAGCACTATATTCTAAATATTTGCGAATTCTCGAAGTGGCCATATTCGAGATAAAAATTCACCATTCGAATATTCGTGCTCAACACTAGTGGAGACATGACCTGCTACTATGGGTGCTGCCTGAGAATGATTGCAGTACATTTGTATTTGTACCTTTCCAGTCTCCACCGTCTCCTTTTTAATCAGCTTTTGTCCTTTTGCAATTGTCTTCTCATCTTCTCCCTTGTTCTTTGCTACTTCCTTCAGTGACCTCCTTAAACTGCTATTCATACTGTATCACATAGTTGCAGGTAGAGAAGAAATCATAAATTACAGATTAGATGGCGTGCATAATCTATGCCATAATGTAAATTACAAATCCATCAAACTTTGTGTCCTAAATCAGTCAGACTCACCTGCTAAGCTTCCTCCTGTGTAGACTGTTTTCTCTCTTCAGTGTCATTGTCACAATGTCTTCTGCTACTTCGGGGGCTTGTTCTACGGGATCTTCACCATCATCTTCATCTGTATTGAGTAGTACTGCAAGAAAGACCAAGAGAAAATCAGATGAAGACTCGAAAATCTGTTACATAGAACCATAGTGCCCGCTTGTGGTAGAGTTCAGGTAAGAAAAAGGGGATGATATAATACAAAATGATGTCCTAGTCATGTGGAAGACCAAGTCAAGCCCCTTTTCAGGAGAGAGATAAAAGATAGTATGAGGGGACACAGGGGGTGGCCATTACATTGGATTGATCCATCAGATCAATCCAGGAAAGCCACAACAAAACGACAAAGCCACATAAGAGAGAGGAAAGATCAGAAGGAAAATAGAATCTTGAATGTTGAATTTGAACATTGACGCTGGTTTCTTCCAGACAGATTCTCTGGTATAGTATACATTTTTGTCTGTATATTAGGCAACTGATTGCCATATACACCTATACATATTTATTCAAATAGACCACATTGTTCTTTGTAGGATCTAGATTGATTTGAGACAATTGTACCTGCAGCATCAATTGAGTCTTTTTAATATAGGTAGATTAATCTATACAATTGATATATATACAGTCGTGGCCAAAAGTTTTGAGAATGACACAAATACTAGTTTTCACAAAGTTTGCTGCTAAACTGCTTTTAGATCATTGTTTCAGTTGTTTCTGTGATGTAGTGAAATATAATTACACGCACTTCATACGTTTCAAAGGCTTTTATCGACAATTACATGACATTTATGCAGACTCAGTATTTGCAGTGTTGGCCCTTCTTTTTCAGGACCTCTGCAATTCAACTGGGCATGCTCTCAATCAACTTCTGGGCCAATTCCTGACTGATAGCAACCCATTCTTTCATAATCACTTCTTGGAGTTTGTCAGAATTAGTGGGTTTTTGTTTGTCCACACGCTTCTTGAGGATTGACCACAAGTTCTCAATGGGATTAAGATCTGGGGAGTTTCCAGGCCATGGACCCAAAATGTCAACGTTTTGGTCCCTGAGCCACTTAGTTATCACTTTTGTCTTATGGCACGGTGCTCCATTGTGCTGGAAAATGCATTGTTCTTCACCAAACTGTTGTTGGATTGTTGGAAGAAGTTGCTGTTGGAGGGTGTTTTGGTACCATTCTTTATTCATGGATGTGTTTTGGGGCAAAATTGTGAGTGAGCCCACTCCCTTGGATGAGAAGCAACCCCACACATGAATGGTCTCAGGATGCTTTACTGTTGGCATAACACAGGACTGATGGTAGCGCTCACCTTTTTTTCTCCAGACAAGTCTTTTTCCTGATGCCCCAAACAATCAGAAAGAGGCTTCATCGGAGAATATGACTTTTCCCCATCAATCTGTCCCTGATGTTTTTTTCAGAGAGAAGTGGCTTCTTTGCTGCCCTTCTTGACACCAGGCCATCTTCCAAAAGTCTTCGCCTCACTGTGCGTGCAGATGCGTTCACACCTGCCTGCTGCCATTCCTGAGCAAGCTCTGCACTGGTGGCACTCCGATCCCGCAGCTGAATCCTCTTTAGGAGACGATCCTGGCGCTTGCTGGACTTTCTTGGACGCCCTGAAGCCTTCTTAACAAGAATTGAACCTCTTTCCTTGAAGTTCTTGATGAGCCTATAAATTGTTGATTGAGGTGCACTCTTAGTAGCCACAATATCCTTGCCTGTAAAACCATTTTTATGCAACCCAATGGTGGCTGCACGCATTTCTTTGCAGGTCACCATGGTTAACAATGGAAGAACAATGATTTCAAGCATCACCCTCCTTTTAACAGGTCAAGTCTGCCATTTTAACGAGTTAACAAGACGATTACTGAAATGATTTCAGTAGGTCCTTTAATGACAGCAATGAAATGCAGTGGAAAGGTTTTTTGGGGATTAAGTTAATTTTCATGGCAAAGAAGGACTATGCAATTCATCTGATCACTCTTCATAACATTCTGGAGTATATGCAAATTGCTATTATAAAAACTTAAGCAGCAACTTTTCCAATTTCCAATATTTATGTAATTCTCAAAACTTTTGGCCATGACTGTACAATTGTGTGATCTCCAGAGAACTGATTATAGTTCTAGTCATATAGTCGAATTGAATTGATATCTATTACATCACATGGTAAAAGCCTAACTTTACTTTAAATCAGGAAAATCTGTTCGCGGCGAGAAATCAAGTGTCAATCTTAAGTTTTCTTTTTTGTCTGTTATTACTAAGATACCACTTTGATTATGTATTAAATCTACATCCTATAGGTTATTTTGTTTTATTGATTGCATATAAATTGATTATTCTTGAATTGCCACTTGTTTTCTATCGTATGATATTAGATTTTTTTTTATTATTGCACTGAAATATTATTAATAAATATATATATATATATATATATATATATATATATATTGTATACAACTGTCTTCCTTTTGTGTTCAACTTAGCAAAGATCACAAGCTCTTGTTAGCTTTTTATTTGTGAAAAATAGGTTGGAATCTCCTCCATTATAGATCCTAACTTGTTTACATAAATAAATTAAACTGTTTATCAGAGCAGTATAAACATTCTGACTTAAATGAAGGCACTGCTGAGATCTGTCTAAGCTGACAAAAAAAGGGTAATTGTGCAAATTATATATATTGTTGTTACTCTAAAGTTTCTAGACGTTAATTGGTTATTGTAAAATAAGTGCAAAATTTAAAATGTCTGAGATCAACAGTTTTGCTGGCAAAATGCTTCAGTCTGAAGTAGAAGCTGCGGCTGGTATGCATGATGTAGATATTAGAGAATTAGTCAAATTTCAAGTGATGTCTTTTATTCAAGAAAAATTGGGAATAAAAGAGGATATAAATGACTGGGCAGTTAGACTGCAGAGAAAAGTTTCAGAATATATACAGGATATTTGGTCTGATAAATCAGGGTTTGCAGGTTTTCTCTATCGCATTGTTGACGCTAAAACAAAGAAGGATAAAAATCTACTGGTGCTCTGATCATGGCCAGAATTTCTTTATCTGATTTGTGAATTGGCAGAACAATAAATAAAGCGAAGCCTAAAAACAGCCAGAAGGCTGATAAAATTGATCAGTTACAAAAAGAGATAAATAAATTTGAAATTGAGTCTGCTCAAATGGAGCAATTGTCTGCTAAAATGTCAGAATATTGTGACAGAGATTACCAGAATACCAGAAACCAACAATAGAGAAATGATCCAGGGTCTAAAAAAGGATTTGGATCAAGTTTCTAATGAGACGTTAGAATGTAATAAGTCAAAATTGGATCTGGAAAAAGAATGTGAAAGTCTGTATAATGCTAATATAAGATTGCAACAGGAGTTAAATAGCCAGGATGCAGCATCTCTGCAGTTCAGACAGGAAAAACCCACTAGTAGTGTAAGGCCTCTTTCACACGGGGCGTTGCATGTGAGGGCTGGATAGGATGCGGGTGCGTTGCGGTAAAATCGTGCGATTTTGCCTGCAAGTGGGGTGAGTTTTGTATGCAATTGCGTTGCGTTCTTCAGTTTTTCCCGTGCGAGTGCAATGCATTTTGCATGCACGTGAGAAAAAATTGAATGCGGTACCCAGACCCGAACCCGGACTTCTTCACTGAAGTTCAGGTTTGGTTTAGGTATTCTGTAGATTTTAATATTTTCCCTTATAACATGGTTATAAGGGAAAATAATAGCATTCTTTATACAGAATGCTAAGTAAATTAGGGATTGAGGGGTTAAAAAATAAAAAAAATTATAATTAAACTCACCTCATCCACTTGTTCGCGCTGCCCGGCTCGACTTCTTTCTTCTTCTTTGAGGACCTGGGAGGAAAAGGACCTTTGGTGACGTCACTGCGCTCATCACATGGTCCATCACCATGGAGATGGACCACGTGATGAGCGCAGTGACGCCACCAAAAGTCCTTTTCCACCCAGGTCCTCAAAGAGAGCCGAGCAGCGAGAACAAGTGGATGCTTGCTTGCGGATGCTTGTGATTTTCACGTATCCCCATTCACTTCTATGGGGCCTGCATTGCATGAAAAACGCACAATATAGAGCTTTCTGCAATTTTCACGCAATGCACAAGTGAAAGTAGGCTCCCCCTGTCTGGTGCTGTTAGGGTTAACTCCCTGACTGGCTGTGGTCACTTGGGTTTTATCTCCTGTGGCTTCCTGGCTGGAGTCAGTTGTACTTCAGCTGTCGTTGGTGCTAGAGCTCTGCTCCAGTCCAGGGTATTCTATCTGCCCAGTCCTTGAGTGCCACCTTGTAGGATATCAACGTCATCTGCAATGTCATTCCTTTGTCTCCCTTGCATCCCCTATGTACCCTACCTCACATGTTATATGTTTGGTGTGGGTTTATGTTCAGGGTTTGTTGTACGTCTTGTTTGTTATTACATGTCTGGGATGTTGTTGGTGTTTGTCCCTGCATGTGTGCAAGATGTTTCCCTGTGTGTGTTGTCCCTCCGGAAGGGGGTTGGTTTCCCAGAGGGGTGAACCATAAGTCTGCATGCAGTGCTGCCTGGGGCTGCCGTGCACCTTGCTGTTTGGGGCCCAGGCAGTATCAGGAGTGCTGGATACCTGTGTGTGGTGTTGTTTGTACGGTGTCCTATTAGGTGTGTGGGCACCTGTACTTATGCATGGGTTCCAGTCGTGGTGGCTGCGGCAGGTAAGTGTGTTTCTGGTGTTCTTACCTGCCGACTCTGTTGCTGCATATGGTCTTTTCCTTTCCCTGCTGCTAGGCCATTTGAGACTCCTGTTCATCCGTGTCTGTGAAGAACAGGTCGACTCTCCCCTGCTCCTTTGTGAGGGATTCTCAGGAAGACTCAGGGCCAAAGGTTTCCATCCTACCATCAAGGTCCGCTCATACAGTTAGGAGTTAGGGAGAGGATTAGGGACGCAATAGGAGGTGACCTGCTCCCTGATCTCGGCGCCCTGGACTAGCTGCTTCCTCTTTATACCTGACATTGTACGGTGGGGGTTTTTCCCCAGTCCCCACCGTGACACAAATTTATTTTAAAGAACATTCTCTTCCTAAGTTAAAACCCATCTCTCCTCCTAAGCCCCCCAAAAGTTTGTCACAGAAAGTCAATCAGCCTATGGTTGACATGACAGGGGTTATCAAGTTTTGAAAAGAAAATGTGGGTCTCTTTACTAAGAAAGGATCACCTTCTATAGTAAATCATATAGAAACCTATGAAGAGGCAAATGGGACCCTACATTTAGAACGTGATAAGCAGAAAATTGAATTCATTTACTGGGTGTTTGAGCCATAACACAGGTATTTCTTTAATTTTCTCTATGATATGGGCATAGATACCTGGTCAGAGGTTGTTTCAGAAATAAAAACAGAGTTCGGTCCTTATAGGTCAGCTACTGGTGCAAGAAGGGCCATATTTTCCCTGAAATTTCAATCCAATTAGAGTCCCAGGGAATTATAGTCTGTTCTCAAGAATGCCTATAGTTTGGCAGAGCTCACGATAATAATGGCATGATTAATGCCGAATTCCACTCTAACCTGCATGCCAAGACCATTGAACACAGGATCCGTGTGATGATGTACCTTTCTAGGATCTAACATATTTGATACAAATAAAAGACTAATATGGTCTAGGTCCAGTAACTCTGCGAATTTTAACATCCCGCAAGTTAACAAGATCAGACGTGGAGGTAGATCCTTTTCGGCTCAAGGGGCCAGATTTTGGAACCACCTACCTCTGGCCCTGAAAATGATTCCCAGTCTTCTCTCATTCAGACGTGCACTGAAACCCTTTCTTTTCAAACAGGCGTTTGATCTTCCTATATAACACTTATTTGGTTTATATAATTTTGGGGGTTTTCTTAAATCTTAGTCTATAAATTCACGGTTGGTAATGTTCTTTTACTTTAAAGATACTTTTTCCCCACGTTTATTAAATTGTTTTCTTCACATTCTCTATATCTCGTCTGAACCCTTTAAACCTTGAGATCCCTTCCTTCCTCCCCTTTTTTTTTTGACTCTCCATTTGATAAGTGCTAGGAAATTGGTCTCTGGAATAGGTGCCTTATTCTCTAGGCCTTTGTGGCCCATGGCAAAGTGTCATGCCTTCTTTTTTTCCTCCCTGTTGAATTAGTCAGCTAAGCGCATCGAGGCCTGAAGGGTAAGACTGCGTGTACACAAGACTATACATCATCATCATAGAAAGATTGATGGACTTAGTTCCAGGAAAGACAATACCTTTCCTTTATCCAGACTTCTTTCACATTAAAAATATATTTTGATGGACATGATATTTCTTCTGACCTTTTTCCCAGTTATGTCTAAAGTTGTGCACTTGACTAACATGGGAAAAAGGGGGGGGGGGGGGGGATTTGTCAGATATATTAAGCAGAATAGGAATCAATGTTATCAAAGCCTCTATACGGATTACATTTAAAGATGGGTATATGGACATTCTGGTAGCCATCTTGTCTGTTTTCTGAAAGGGCAGTGTGAGTTCAAGCTTTCTCAAGACAGAAAATCACTGACTAAAAAGTTAGGAATGCTTGCCTAAACAATTCCCAGGTTGTAAATTGGATGGGGGAGGTAAAGATGTACCATAAAACATGCAGGCCCCTGCAAAACCATGGACTGATGTGCTAAAAAAATAAATAAAATCATCCCAATTTATAGAAGAGGATACACTTTATATGCATTGTATGGAGTATATAGCTATAAAGTGATTATATTGTGCATTATATATTTTATCCTACACGTTATGTTCTAAGAAACTGAAATCAATTAGAATTAATTTTTGGTAATCAAAATATATTCATGGTGTGTTGAATTAGGTCAGGTTTCCAATATAGACTTGTTATGTGTGTGAACAAGAATGGTTGAAGTTAATTACTACATGTCTAAAGAATGCACAGATAAGGAGATACCAGAGCCTGCAGAGGGAGTACAAACTGGCCCCATATCTGGAGAAACTCCCCAATCCAAAAGACCGACAGATCCTGAGCTGGTACAGACTGAGCACCCACAGCCTGCTCATTGAATCGGGGCGTCACCGACAGAGGTACATGCCCAGTGAGAGCAGACTGGGCCAGCAGTGCAACCAGGAGGCCGTGGAGGATGAGGCTCATTTCCTGCTGTGGTGCCCCAAATACTCAGCAGTGAGGGAGACTCACTTCAGGAGACTGTCTGATCTCTGCCCAGACTTCACCTCCATGGAGGAGGAAGAGAGACTCTCGATACTGCTAGGGGAAGAGGAGAACACAGCGGCCACAGCAGCACAATATATTACTGCCTGCCATAGACTGAGAGGAGCCTGATATACCATAGACTCCTACACCCCCACCCTGTATATGTCCCTATCCCCCAACCCTACCCAATTATTTCCCTAAAATGTATTTAGTCCTGCCAATAAAGCTTATTGGATTTGATTTGATTTGATAAGGAGATACGTGTCCTGTGAAAGAGCTTGTCTCAAATTGTATATCGTTCTAGTTGATTAAATGTCTGACAGTAGCAAGCCTAATTGTCATTCTTATCTATATTTATAGCATTGTCCTAGATTTAGATAAAAGATAGTATGAGGGGAAACAGCGGGAGGCCATTACATCATATCGATCCATCAGATCAATCCAGGAAAGCCACAACAAGATGACAAAGCCACATAAGAGAGAGGAAAGATCAGAAGGAAAATATAACCTTGAATCCAATTTGAACATTGACGCTGGTTTCTTCCAGACAGATTCTCTGGTATAGTATACATTTTTGTCTTTATATTAGGCAACTGATTGCCATATAAACATGTACATATTTATTCAAACAGACCATATTGTTCTTTGTAGGATCTAGATTGATTTGAGACAATTGTACCTGCAGCATCAATTGAGTCTTTTCAATCTAGGGAGATTAATCTATACAATTGATATATATACAATTGTGTGATCTCCAGAGAACCGATTATAGTTCTAGTCATATAGTCTAATTGAATTGATATATATTACATCAGATGGTGAAAGCCTAACTTTACTTTGAATCAGGAAAATCTGTTCGCTGTGAGAAATCAAGTGTCAATCTTAAGTTTTCTTTTGTGTCTGTTATTACTAAGATACCAGTTTGATTATATCTACATCCTATAGGTTATTTTGTCTTATTGATTGCATATACTGTATTTTTCGCCCCCATAAAAAGCACTTTCTTTCCCCCAAAAGTGGGGGTAAAATGGCACTGTCACCGGGCCCCCCACATAGCAGTAGTCATATGTAAAGTGCAGGCAATCCATATGTAAAGTGTAGGCAATCCATATGTAAAGTATAGAAATCCTCTGCGGTAGCGCAATCCACCTATTACTCACTATGAAACTTCCGTACTAGCAGGCAGGCTGGCCGGTCACTCACTTTGTCACTCGCATGCTCCACCTGCTTCATTAATAAAGTGGAAGGAGTGACCGGCCAGCCTGCCTGTTAGTACGGGAGTTTCATAGTGAGTACTAGGTGGATTGCGCTACCGCAGAGTATTGCTATACATGGATTGCCTACACTTTACATATGAATATCGCTATGTGCGGGGCCCGGTGTAATAGAGTACAGTGACTGCAGCGGACCCCACCGCGATTTCAACACCATTTGCCGGCCTCCACCTCCTGTATTGGGGGTCACTATTTACACAGGGACACTGTTATGGAGGGGGAGTATGTGAATGACACATATATAGCATAAGATGCTATATATGTGTCATCCACAGATCCCCCCATAGCAGTGTCATCCACAGATCCCCCCCATAACAGTGTCATCCACAGATCCCCCCCATAACAGTGCCATCCACATACCACCATTAGATCAAACCCGACTAAAAGCACACCTTTAGGTTTAAAATCATTTTTTTCTTATTTTCCTCCTCTAAAACCTAGGTGCATCTTGATTATTCTTTAATTGCCACCAATTTTCTATCATATTATATATATATATATTTTTATTATTGCACTGAAATATTATTAATAAATAAATATATATATATATATATATATATATATATTGTATACAACTTTCTTCCTTTTGTCTTCAACTTAGCACAAATCACTAGCTCTTGTTAGCTTTTTATTTGGGGAAAATAAGTTGGAATCTCCTTGATTATAGATCCTAACTTGTTTACATAAATAAATTAAACTGTTTATCAGAGCAGTACAAGCATTCTGATAGTTATCCCCTGTCCTGTGGATCTGGGGTAACTTTTACCTATCAGAATACACCATTAAACCAAAGAATAGTAAGGTATACATAATCCTGGCTCAGTGTGGTATATAAATTGCATATAATAATGCGAATGCTTAAATAGGACCTGTCACCGCTCCTGACCTGTCTGTTTTAATAGCTTCATGCATTCCACATGTAATAACAATTCTAGAGTATCTATTTTATGGCTCTATGTTGTGTCATTCCTTTATTATTTCTACTAGAAGTTATAAATAAATTGCTAGCAGTCTGCAGTAAGGGTACAGAGGGGTGGTACCCAGTGGGAGGTGTGTCCCTGCACAGTCTCGCTCTATCCAATCAGTGCTGCCATTGTCAGACTGTGCAGGGACTCTCCCTCCAAATGGTTACCTCCTCTCTGTACTCTTACTGCAGACTGCTAGCAATTCATTCATAACTTCTAGTAGAAATAATAAAGGAACGACACAACATAGAGCCAAAGGAATAGATGTCCCAGAATTGTTATTACATGGGGAATGCATGAAGCTATTAAAACAGGCATGTCAGGAGCGGTGACAGGTCTTTCTTAACCCTCCTCTTATGTTAGGGTCAGAACCGACCTGTTTTCCGGTTTTGAATGTCTATAAGTATCACATAAATTTGTTTATTGCATCAAGATTTTTTTTTACTTTGTCAGGAACCTCTATTTAAACAATGTAATAGAAAAATAATCCTTTTCACTAAATTATAAAATACTGTGGTTAAAATTAAGACGTTTATGGTGTTAGGTTCAATTCTGACCCAGTTATAATATAGGATTATAGGATACTAATAAGTGCCAAAACTGAAATCATAAACACTCTCTCTGCTTAGTAACACTGACAGCCAATCCCCTCTCAACCCTGTGAGCTGTAGTTGGGGAGGGGCCTATCTCTTTGCCTGCTTGTCTGCTTCTCTAAATAAAGTAAAGAAACATAGGACCATTACATTTCAGAGTTGCTGACTTGCAGAGTAATCATCTCCAATATGCAGCATGGGAGGTATGCTATCAAAAGAAAGGTCTAAGGGTCACACCAAAAATATTAAAACCAATCTTTTCAAGGATAAAGAAGCCTAACAAGGTAACCAAGAGGTAAGAAACAAATTGGATGATAAATAATTGTTCAGAGGGTATTTTATGGCTGATTTAAGACAAGGGTCAAAACCGACCCGTTAACATCATGGATAGTAACAGAAAGCTAACATAAGAGGAGGGTTAAGTGGGAGACCTCTCTGTATCTCTACCTGGTCGCTGGCATTGAAAATACTATATTTTTTTTTTTTCACTTGCAGGATTTCTTTAAATACCAAGTCTAAATTAAAAGGATACAAATACATATGCATTTGACATGAATTGTATATGATCTGTAAAAGAAGATTTCATATCTACAATACAACTATAATCTAGATTGACTTTACCTGTAGGCTCTGACTCCTTGGTATTGTCTTGCTTAGCGTACGTCCTGAGGAACTCTGCAAAAGCTCCATTGTTTGCCAGTAATGTTTTATATGAGCCGGTCTCAGTAACACCACCATTCACCAACACCACAATCTCATCGGTGTGTTTCAGAAAGTTTACACCATGAGTGACCAGGACGCGGGTCTGGGAAGAGAGGAGGAGAGATAAGCATACAAACACGCAAAATATAGAATGATGTGCTACATCAGACTAGTACTGTCGGATCACATATAATGACCATAAAGTGATACAGCCCTGCGCTTTCGCACATTTGAGGTGGGTGTTATTATAATGTTGGCTGATTCTTATGAATTGATATTTCCATTTATACACTGGTTTACATCACAGAATAGAGCTGTATGGTCTTCAGTTTACCTTGTTTTTTAGTAAACCATTGGGGCCAACCACCTTCTCGAATATGTGTTTTCCCACGTGAGCGTCAATAGCAGAGAGAGGGTCATCAAGGATGTAGATGTCCGTATTCTGATATACTGCCCGAGCCAGGCTCACCCGCTGCTTCTGTCCTCCACTCAGGTTTATTCCCTATAGGATATACATTCAAAAATGATATAATAGAAAAATAGCTCCTGGGTGGGGATTCATGTGTCCTAACAGGACACATGGAAAAAATATGTCATGAAGGGAGTAACAAAACAGCACCCACATAATAGTGCCTAATAATACCTAATAAAAAGTCAAAATATAGATATACTGCTGGATAATTAAAACAGCCATATAGTGCGCAAATAATAGCATCATTCAGTGTCTACAAAATACTGTCATATAGTGTACAAGGAACAGTATCATAAAAGTGCTCAAAGAATAGTCCTTTACACAGGGAAATACACAGATCTCACAGGGCCCCATTGCAAAATTTAGTATGGTCTCCCTGCCCCACCCAATTTCACAGTACGTGTCCGTCAATCCCTCCCAGGCAATGCAGAATGAAAAGCACAATGCCCCTGATTTCAGGTGAATTTTTATTTTTAACTTCTATCAGTAAAGTGGAACAGTAAATTTACTGCTTCCCATTAGAGATGAGCGAATCAAAGTTGACAAAGTGGAATTCGATCCGAATTGCAAGAAAAATTATATTCGTACCAAAGTCGAATTTCCTCTTGCTTCATCAAAACGAATTGTATTTTTTCTAAAATGGCTGCTGCACGTGTTCGAACTAGTGATGAGCGGCAGGGGTCATATTCGAATTTGCGAAATTTAGCAAATATTTTGTAGAATATTCGTCCAATATTCACAAATTCGAATATTTGTTATAGTCTACGATTTTTTTTACTTGAAAAATCAGCAAGGTAATGATCATGTATTATGCAAATTTTTGTAATGCAAATTTTTTGTGCTAATTTTTCAACTTACAACTTTAAGACAAAGAAGATTATAGCACTATATTAGCTAAATTGCTATAACTTTGTTTTTTCAAATATTCGTAATATTCTAAAACAAGAATATATAGCAATATAGCGAATATAAAAAACAAAAAACTAATATAGAGCAATTTAGCTAATATAGTGCTATAATCTTCTTTGTCTAATAGTTGTAATTTTTTTCTGATCTGAATTTCAGATTGAAAAAAAAAGACAACTATAAAAAAAAGATTATAGCACTATATTAGCTAAATTGCTCTATATTCGTTTTTTTCCCCGAATATTCGCTATATTGCTATAACTTCATTTTTTCGAATATTCGTAATATTCTAAAACAAGAATATATAGCAATATAGCGAATATTCGAAAAAAACGAATATAGAGCAATTTAGCTAATATAGTGCTATAATCTTCTTTGTCTAATAGTTGTAAGTTTAAAAATTCACAATAAAAATTAGCATTACAAAAATTCGCAAACAACACTACTTCTAAAGTCAAATATACTGCAGCCTTCTCATTAGCCCACAAGCTAGAAGCAGGGAGGGATCATGTGTACTGATTAAAAAAAAAATTGAATATTCAAAATTACGAATATATATCACTATATTCGAAAGATTCATGAATTTTTGAAGTACCTATATTCGCGATAAAAATTCGAATATTCGTGATCAACACTACTAAAGAACACTCCAAACTCCAAAAGTATGCTGACTTCCTGCAAGCAGGCAGCAATGCCATCCCACATGTACGAGGACTAGCGGTACTGAACGATTATCTAGAAAACCACAGGATGCTAACTAAGCTACCTGAAGAAGTGGCTTCTAGATGGTATTGCTATGTGACTGAACAGTTAGATCTAGATAAGGACTTCCCAAGTTTTAAAGAAGTCTCTGGGTTCATCAATAGAGAAGCACGGATAGCATATATTCCAGTAACAGCATCTTACGTCTTAAAATCCTTAGGAAAGAAGGAAGGTCTGTGAGAGATATAAGATGTGCAAGAGCAACTAGCTTTGGAACCAACAAAGCAGCTAAAGGTCCAGATACCTACGAGAGCAAGTCCAAAGTCACTACTGGGATCAGTAGAGAGACAGAACCGACAAATCTTCAGACTACCTTCAAATATTATTCTGTGGAGAGAACCACTCCATACACAAGTGCCAACAATTGAAGGAGAAGTCCCCAGATAAAAAATAAATAAATTGTACTGGATAACCAACTGTGTTTTGGATGTCTAAGAAAAGGCTATGTTACTAAGAAGTGCAAGAAAAAGGCCACATGCAGCGTTTGCAAAGGACACCATCCTACACCACTACATGAAGACCGTCCAAAGAAAGATAAAACCTCAATACCTAAAGATACTGAGGTAGGAAAGAAAGTATCTATATTCTCTTGCAGAGTGAGGAAAGGAGAAAGCAATGTGCATTTCAAATCCTAAAAGGAGGAACAAGAAGGTATACGCCTATGCACTACTGGATGCCCAGAGTGATGTCACCTTCAATGATCAAGAAATCTTCAAGAAATTACAAGTGGCTACAGAACCAGTGAAGCTCAAACTCACCACAATGACGGGGAGAGACACATTAGTGAACAGTGAAAGGGTCAAAGGACTGAGAGTTAGAGGACTTCATTCAAACTTCACATTAGATCTACCTCCAGCTTATAGAAAAAACGATATACCTCTAGATCGAGATCGCATACCTACCTGTGAAACAGCCAATAAATGGGAGCACCTATCTGTCATATCTCATGAAACGTCCCCGCTGAAGGAGTTTGGTGTTGGACTGTTGATAGCTTACAATTGTCCCGAAGCCTTGGTACCACGAAAGGTAATCACAGGAGGAAATGGTGAACCCTACGCTGTTCAAACTGACTTAGGATGGGGTGTTGTTGGATGAAAACAGCAGATCGCAAACTCAAGACAGGTGGCAGGATTGTGTCATCGAATATCTGTCCAAGAGTTACCAACTGTAAGTCCAGCGAAAGTACTCAAGATCCTTGAATCCGACTTTACAGACATAAGTTCTAAAGAAGAGTGTATCTCAAGAAGACATAAAGTTCGTACACATTCTAGAAGAAAGTATTCAGCAGAATCAACAAGGTCATCTTGAAATGCCCTTACCTTTTAGAGAGCGTCCTCATCTGCCAAACAACATAAATCTTGCTCTAGTAAGATTTAAATGTTTGAAGAAAAGGTTGGGAACATATCCCAAACTCAAGAATGATTATTTGAAATTCATGGAAGGCATCCTCAAAGAAGGAAATGCAGAGAAAGTTAATAACCAACCTAAAGAAGGAGAAGTGTGGTACATCCCATATCAAGGTGTTTACCACTCAAATAAACCAGATAAGATTAGAGTAGTATTTGATTGCTCAGCAAATTACAATGGTGTTGCATTGAATGATCATCTACTAAATGGACCAGATCTTACAAACGATCTGCCTGGAGTACTCTGTAGATTCAGAAAGTATCCCGTAGCGGTCATGTGTGACGTTGAAAAGATTTTCCACCAGTTTAATGTGAAGAATGAAGATAGAGACTTCCTGAGGTTTCTATGGTGGGAAGATGGAGATACAGATACAGAGCCAGAAGAATATAGAATGAAAGTACACTTGTTTGGAGCAGCATTGTCTCCAGGTTGCGCCAATTATGGTATGAAGTATTGCTCATCAGCAGCAAATTTTCTATAGAAAAACTTTTATGTAGATGATGGTCGTATAAGTCCACAGAATCTGCAATCAAACTAGTGAAAGAAAGCCAAGAGTTATGCGCAAGAGGAAACTTGTGCCTTCACAAATTCATCTCAAACAACAGAGAGGTACTGGAATCCATCAGTGACTCTGAATGTGCAGCAACAATGAAGAATGTAGAACTCAATTATGATCATCTTCCAGTTCAGAACGTACTTGGATTGGGATGGAATGTAGAGAACGACAAGTTCTTCTATGAAGTATCTATGGAAGAGAAAGTTGCAACTAGACGAACCATTCTGGCATGTGCTCTGCAAACAAATGTGGATAGGGAAATGACTTCAAATAACATAAAATATTTAAAAATAAAAAATAATAATCTTGATCAAGGAGGACGAGGTCCATATGGAGTAGGAGGTTGAGGAGGCAGTGGACGTGGCGGTGTAGGTGGAAGCGGCGGTGGAGGAGGAGGAGAATGTAGCATACACTGGTTTTTGGTTTTAATTTATTTTTTTACATTAGGGTACACCCCAAAACATTGGGAAATATAACCTGTGATAACCCCCTCCAGCCGTGCTAAACAAACGTTCAGACAATACACTGGCTGCAAGGCAGGCCAACACCTCCAAGGCATGAAGGGCAAGCTCAGGTCATGTGCCCAATTTGGAGACCCAGAAGTTGAAGGGGGAAGACCCATCAGCAGGGCCGTCTTTAATATTGATTGGACCCTGTGCAAGAATTTACTTGTGCCCCCTGGATCCCGCCTTCACACACCCTAGCATGCAATCACGCCCTCCACCACAACACACACAAAAAAAAAATCCACACACCTCGTAGAGTAGTGAACTACTACTGCAGTATTATTTATTTAGGGACTGTAAGGCCTCATGCACACGACTGTGCCGTTTTTTGCGGTCCGCAAAAAACGGAAGCCGCCCGTGTGCCTTCTGCAATTTGCGTAACGGAATGGGCGTCCCATTGTAGACATGCCTATTCTTGTCCGCAAAACTGACAAGAATAGGACATGTTCTATTTTTTTGGCGGGGCCACGGAACGGAGCAATGGATTTGGACCCAAACAACGGCCATGTGCATGAAGCCTAAGCACATGCAGTCTCATAAGTGGTCCACACCACACCCCTGCCTTGCAGCCTCACAGGAATACAGGACCAGTATCTGTACACGTATGTATGGCATAATTGGGATGCACATCACACATGACATGACACAGGTCTTTACCAGGCTGCAGGCCAGCAGACACATTATTATTGCCACATGTGTCACATGCCACTACTGACTATACAGCCATTCAGAGTTCAGACAGTTCACAATTCCACTTCCTTCAGAAAAGCGAGCCTGCCGTGCACTCCAGCGACTTACAGATAAAGGGAGTGGCGTTGCTATGGCTGGTGTCACCCTTTGCTCAGGGGGGCCCTCATGGTGTGGTGTGGAGTGGTCATTTTTACTAATGAATATAGTTTAACCGTTTATGTGCAAAAGAGAAAAAAAGAAGTCACTATGTCAGCTCCAATCAGATATCTGCACATAGACCAAGAGTCTTGGTCTATGTGCAGATATCTGATTGGAGCTGACTTCTTTTTTTCTCTTTTGCACATAAATGGTTAAACTATATTCCTTAGTAAAAAATGACCATTCCACACCACACCATGAGGGCCCCCCTGAGCAAAGATTAGTAAATGTGGCCGGTGAATTTCACCCGAGAATGTAACAGACAAATTAGTGAAATTTATTTACCTGTCTACTAGGTATAGCAGTGGTATATCACACTCAAAAATTTGTGAATTTCACCTGAAAATGTAATAGACAAATTAGTGAATTTTTTTAACTGTCTAATAGGTATAGCAGGGGTATATCACAGCCCAAAATTGGTGACTTTCACCCAAAAAGTAACAGACAAATTAGTGATTTTTTTTTACCTGTCTACTAGGTAGAGCAGGGGTATATCACACCCAAAAATTGGTGAATTTCACCCGAATATGTAACAGACAAATGAATATTTTTTTTTTTACATGTCTACTAGGTATAGCAGTGGTATATCACAAATTAGTGAAATGACATAAAATAAAATATGTACAAATTGAAAAAATAATCTTGATTTATGAGGTGGAGGTCCATATGGAGTAGGAGTTTGAAGAGGCGGTGGATGTAGCGTTGTAGGTGAAAGCGGCGAGGTGAGGAGGAGAAGGTAGCCAACACTGGTTTTCATTTTTTTTATTTTTTTCTTAGGGTATACTCCAAAAGAGTGGGAAATATCCAAAATACAACAATGAGCAATTGCGCTGTAGTATAACAATGGCTTGGTAAGGCCAGTATACATGTTTATTCTGCACAAGGTACGGACAAGTCCTGCATGCATGTATTTTACACTGACAGATGGAGCAAAGGCCGCAGATTTATTATTTTGCCCAAAATGGGTGTTTCTTTAATAACAGAATAGAACACCAGTATCTAATGCCTGTATCTCACACTGACAAATGCAGCAAAGGCTGCAAAATATGTTTTTTGCCCAAAATGTTTTTTGTTTTTTTTTACAGAATAGAACACCAGTATCTAATGCATGTATTTCACACTGACAAATGCAGCAAAGGCCGCAGATGTATTATTTTGCCCAAAATAGGTGTTTTTTTTTTTAATAACAGAATAGAACAACAGTATCTAACGTGTGTATCTCACACTGACAGATGCAGCAAAGGCCGCAAAATTAAGTTTTTGGCCCAAAATGGGTGCTTTTTTAATAACAGAATAGAACACCAGTATCTAACGCGTGTATCTCACACTGACAGATGCAGCAAAGGCTGCAAAATTAGTTCTTTTGCCAAAAATTGGGGTTTTTTTAATAACAGAATAGAACACCAGTATCTAATGCGTATATCTCACACTGACAGATGCAGCAAAGGCTGCACAATTAGTTTTTTGCGCAAAACTTTTTTTTTTTTTTTAATAACATAATAGAACACCAGTATCTAACGTGTGTACTCAGCATGGGCCCCAGATGTAGGGGATTGCCCAAAACTTTTTTTTTTTTTAAACCCAGAATATTATTGCAGCATTTCAAGCTTGTATCTCACACTGACAGATGCAGCAAAGGTTGCAAAATTAAGTTTAATATCAGAATAGAACACCAGTATCTAATGCATGTATCTCACACTGACAGATGGAGCAAAGGCTGTAAATTTAGTTTTTTGTCCAAAATTGGTGTGTTTTTTTTAAACCAAGAAAATTATTGAAGTATTTCAAGCTTGTATTTCACACTGACAAATGCTGCAAATACACCAGATGTAAGGTATTGCCAAAAATGGGTTTTCTTTTAAAACCAGAAAATTATTAAAGTATTTTAAACTTGTATGTCACACTAACAAATGCAGCATCAGCCCCAGATGTAGATGATTGCCAAAAATGGGTGTTTTTATAAACCCAGAATATTATTGCAGCATTTCAAGCTTGTATCTCACACTGACAGATGCTGCAAATTAAGTATTTTGCCCAAAATGGCTGCAACAGGAGCTCCACCAGAAGCACCACAACCGGGGCCACTTCCCTTATTTGACGCTCTCCTCATATTTCTCAAATTTAGGATCTTGCCCAAAATGGGTGTTTTTTCAATAACATAATAAAACACTAGTAACTAACAAGTGTATCTCACACTGACAGATGCAGCAAGGGCTGCAAATTTTGTTTTTTGTCCAAAATATTTTTTTTTTTTAAACCAAGAAAATTATTTAAGTATTGCAAGCTTGTCTTACACACTGACAAATGCTGCAAAGTCACTAGATGTAGGGTATTGCCAAAAATGGGTGATTTTTTTTAAACCCAGAATATTATTGCCGTATTTCTAGCTTGTATGTCACACTAACAAATGCAGCATAGGCCATAGATGTAGGGTATTGCCAAAAATTGGTGTTTTTTTAAACCCAAATTATTATTGCAGTATTTCAAGCTTCTATTTTACACTAAAAAATGCAGCATAGGCCCCAGATGTAGGGTATTGCCAAAAATGTTTATTTTTTTTTAACCCAGAAAATTATTGCAGTATTTCAAGCTCGGATTTCACACTGCCAAATGCTGCAAAGGCCCCAGATATAGGGTCTTGCAAAAAATGGGTGATTTTTTTAAACCCAGAAAATTATTGCAGTATTGCAAGCTCCTATTTCACACTAAAAAATGCTGCAAAGGCACCAGATGTAGGATATTGCCAAAAATGGGTGTTTTTTTTAAACCCAGATTATTATTGCAGTATTTCAAGCTTGGATTTGAATATCACAAATGCACATATGCTGTGCTGGTCGCCACCCATCTAACTAACAGAAGGATAAAAGTTATTTTTCTGTGTCACTGGGCTCAGGGCAGGGTAAAAAGATTGTGCACTGCACCCACAAAACTAAATCTATGGAGATCGCTGAGTTAGCAAGCACTTCAGATTAAAGATTTTTTCCTATTCTCTCCCTCACAGGAGCAGCATCCTATCCCTACACTAAGCACAGCAGAGTGACATGCAGCGCTACGTGACTCCAGCTAATATAAAGGGCTGGGTCACATGCTGCACTGGCCAATCGCAGCCATGCCATTAATAGGCATGGCTGTGATGGCTTATAAGGGCACAAGAGTAAAACGCTTGTTGATTGGCTGCTCTGCAGCCTTTCAAAAAGTGCCAATAAATCGCTGAACCCCAAACTTGAACCTGAACTTTTACTGAAAAGTTCGGGTTCGGGTCCGGGGCCCAGAAATCCTAAAGTTTGGTACGAACCCGAACTTTACAGTTCGGGTTCGCTAAACCCTAGACAGCAGCTGTTGTTTCAGCATCAGTAAGCAAGTTTTTGAGAGAAGAATTGGAATTGAAAATAGATGAAGAATATTTTTGAACAGACTAACAAGTTTTCCTAGGATACATAAACACCAAAGCTCGAAGATTCAATATCTTTGTCGCCAACAGAGTTGAGAAAATTCGGGAAATAACAAATCCGGAACATTGGCATCACATTGACACAAAGCATAACCCAGCAGATCATGCTTCAAGAGGCCTGAATGTAACAGAATTGAAAAATTCTAATTGGTTCACAGGCCCAGAGTTCCTTTGGGAAAAGGAAATCACGCTCAGTAAAGGTTACACAGAATTGTCTATGGGTGATCCAGAAGTAAAAGTTGTACAAACATTGAGCACTGCTGCCAAGTGTCAAGATGACATACTTGAAAAAGACTAGCCAGATGTTCAAAATGGAATACAGTCATAAACGTAGTAGCTCGAATTCAACGTTTGGCAAAGGGAATCAGAAAGAAGGAATTGTTGAATGTAGAAGAAAGAATGAAAGCTGAAGAAACAGTCATAAGACTCATTCAACAGAGATTCTACAGTGAAGAGTTGAAGAGACTTAGTCAAGAACCGAAAAGGCTTCCAAACAACCACCCATTGTACAAGCTTAATCTTGTTCTTCAGAATGGTATACTGAAGGTGGGAGGGAGACTGGAAAATTCATAGTTACCTAGCAAAGTGAAGCATCCAGCAATTCTACCCAAAAACTCTACCTTCACGAGATTGATTATTGATCACTACCACAACAATTCCTTGAACCAGGGAAGAAGCTTTATCCAAAGCTGTTTGATAGAAGGTGGTTACTGGATAGTGAAGGGAAGAAAAGTTATAGAAAAGTTTATAAGTAAATTTGTAGTCTGTAGAAAGGCATGTAGACCTACCGAAGAAAAAAGAATGGCAGATTTACCGGCAGATCGTGTAAACCCATCACCACCATTTTTTTTATAGCGGAATAGATTGTTTTGGCCCATTCATCACCAAGCAGAACAACAAAGAGATATAGACTAATATTTACATGTCTAAGTTCCAGAGCGATTCACCTGGAAATGTTAGAAGATATGTCAACTGACGCATTAATCAAAGCCTTAAGCTGTTTCATAGCCATTAGAGGTACCGTCAGTGTGCTTAGATCTGACCAAGGATCTAATTTTGTCAGAGCAAAGATTGAATTGAAGAAATCTCTAAAAGAGATCGATAAAGAAAAGGTAACTGAGTATTTGTTAGAGAAACAGTGTGATTTTCAGATGAATGCTCCAAATACAAGCCATACAGGAGAAGTTTGGGAAAAACAAATCAGAACTGTAAGAAATGTGTTAAGTTCAGTGTTGAAAAAGAATGCTGGAAGAATAGATAATGCTTCGCTTAGGACCCTATTCTATGAAGTAATGTCTATTGTTAACAGTCGTCCACTTACAGTTGATAACAACAACGATCCAACAAGTTTGGACCCTGTAACCCCCAAACCATCTACTTTACCTTAAGTCGAATTACATACAGCCACCGCCTGGAAAGTTCACCAAAGAGGATTTATATGCTAAAAGGAGATGGCGAAGAGTTCAATATCTATCAGAACAGTTTTGGAATAGATGGAGGAAAGAGTACTTAGCCAATCTTATGCTAAGAAGTAAATGGCAAACACCCAGAAGAAATGTCCAAGTTGGTGACATAGTGTTAGTGAAAGAAGATGATTTACCTAGAAGTCAATGGAAATTGTTCACAGAAGCAGAAAAAGATAATATGCCTTTAAGATTCATTTTGTAATGTAAGGTAAGCTCAGTGACACAGCAGAAACAACAGAAAGCATAGTGCTAATCTGTTGTTGCTGGGCAGAAGTCTAGACCAATCACAGCCAGCTTCTCACACAGCAAGAGTTTTCACCAATCACAGCCAGCCTCACACACAGCCTGTCTGAGAATTCCCCTAGAAGGAGCTGCTATAATTATTATTTACCAGAGACAGGAGCTAAAGAGACATTCACTCCACTGAGAGCTGTGTTTTTATGGAAGCAGAGAGGCCAAAAAAGTTCCACCAAATTCATATTGCCAGCATACAGTTCCATCAAATGCAAATTGCAAATACAAATTTCAAGCTACAAATTGCAGGCATACAAATACCAATTGCAACCATTCAAAATCCATACTTCAATCCAAATTGCATACAACCAATTACCAGATCATACTCAACCAATCTGCAAATAGTTACTGCTAACTACATACTGCAAATTGCAACCAAATTCAGCAAGTGAACTATTAGTTAGACCTCAGATATACCTCTCAGAGAGATCATAAAGTGCTTAAAAAACTTAAAATAAGAGTACAGATACTCAAGAGAGAAATATATCCACCATTTTCAAAATTGAAAAGTGGAACCACATCTTAATCATACCGCCATTTTGTAATATCTTATCAACACGTGTTTTGTACATGGACTATCTGCTGCAGAGGAGGCAGTGTTATATATGAAGAAAAGTTAATAAAGAGGTTATTTCAAGCATTTGGTGTGCTCTTTAAACCAACTGTTTCCATAGAACAGAGCTAGAGGAATTACAGAGTAACAGACAGTCTGGTTAGACTAAAAGTCAGAGATATCAAAATTCTTCTAATGCCACACCGCAAAAGGCACTTCATAGTGCTGCGCCTGCCACAGTATTTAGTTGAAAAATAACTATTTCCATTCACCTTTGCATCTGTACGGAAAGTGCTGTCTCATATAGGCAGTTTTGGGGTGTATTTATTGCAAATATTAGGACGTCCATTCACCCTTCTGCGGTGAGAGAGGGGGGCTTCATCATCATCATCATCATCAGGAGAAGAGGGTGGCAGCTTGCGCGTGAGGCAGCGGCTGAGCCAGCAAGGTGGTAGCATGGCCACGAGTCAGCAGGGTGGTATCAATGGGAGGTCAGGAGACAAATGTGCCCGGGGTAGACCGCCCGCTTTGCAGAAGCCTATCTGTCCGGAAAGTAGTGGTGTAGGGGTTCACAGAGGCAGAGGCAGAGGCAGCGGTAGCAGGCAGTCAGCACGGAATGGTGGGGGGAAATGCCATACTCAGTAGTGTGGCAATTTTTCATCAAGCCACCAGAGGAGGTCAACATGGCCATCTGCAGAATCTGTGGGCAGAAGGTGAAGCATGGCCAGGGTGCCAAAGTTGGCACCATAGTCCTGCGTCAACACATCAGGGCCAGCTTAAGGTTCATGTGGGCCCTTGGGCGATAAAGTCTCAGTGGGCCCCCTTACACAGTGATAACACGCACAGACACATATGGACAGACACGCACAGACACATATGGACAGACACGCACAGACACATATGGACAGACATGCACAGACACATATGGACAGACACGCACAGACACACAGGGACAGACACGCACAGACACATATGGACAGACACCTATGCGATCGTCCACCAACTTTTATCCAATGTGTGGCCACCTTTAGGGAACATTAAAAGGGAATTCCACCTTTAGTTATGCTCCAACCTTTTGTTACTTTCTAATATGGGACATGGACTGGGGTTTAAAAGGGAATTACCAACATGTACCAGAAGGTGGTCTAAACTGTAACTGATTAGTCACTGGCTAGACTGTGGTATGGAGTCTAAGCAATGCCTTAGGCCTCATGCATACGGCCGTTCCGTGCATTGGGGACCGCAATTTGTGGTCCCCAATGCACGGGCAACGTCCATGCGGCAGCCGGGACGGATCGAGACCCATTCAACTTAGGTCCGTGATCCATCCGCACACCCCAAAAAAATAGAACATGTTCTATTTTTTTGCGGTGCGGAGGCACGGCCAGAAACACCACGGAAGTGGATAGGTCCGCATCCCTGATGCACGCGGCCAGTGCCCCATGTATTGCGGACCGACAGTATGCGCGTGCACAATGGCCGTGTGCATAAGGCCTTAGACACACACGGGAACAGACAGACACACACATCATGGTCCTCAGAATACACCCGGATCTGTAAAATAAACCCCCTTAATTGCACCAGATTCCACTCCACCTAACCTTACTGCCCTTGAGTGCTCCACCTTCCCCCTCATATATGAGCTCCATATGCTGCCCCTCACCTGCTCCCCATGAAGCTCTGTGTACACCAGGAGTACTGTCAGCACTTCCCACATTTCGTCATGTGACCATGAAGGAGCATGTGACCAGTGACATCACGGACCTCCTTCTAACAACTCCATTCTAGCATAGCATCTACCGAAACTCCATCTACCCTGTTCTGAGTCCTGGGGCCACCCACCCCAGCAGTGCACATGGCCAAAATTGTCTCCATTGCTGGGGTAAACTGCCCTAGAATTCAGAACAGGCAGGACACAGCGGCAGGAGTGAGCGGGCAAAGGGGGCCCCGCAGGAGCAGTGGGCGTCGGCACTTGCCCGGGTGTTCCGGGTGCTGATGCCGGCCCTGCAACACATGCAGCATCACCAATAAGTGGCCTGGGAAAACAGTGGCTCCAATGTAGTGGTCCAGCCTGACGCAGCAACCGCTGCATCACCTAGTGGCCAGCACCCATTTTTCTGCAGTCAAGGCTCCACCACCTCAGCAGAAGGGAGCTGTGTTTCCTTCCCATCATCTACTAGTCCTGATGCTCCTGCTCTTTGTCACTCATTTAGTCAACAATCAATCACAGAAGCGATTGCAAAAAGACAACAGTACGCATGCACTCATCCAATGGAGCAATAGCTGAACATGCTCCTGGCCAAGTTGCTGGTGCTGCAGTCCCTCCCCTTCCAAGTGGTGGTCTCTGTACCTTTCAGAGAACTAGTGGAGAGTGCCAAGTCGTAATTTCTTTGCCGAAAAGGCAATACCAACCCTGCACACTTATGTTGATTAGAAAGTAGGCCAGTTCTTGAGCCGATGGAGCGACAATGGAGCTGTAACTACGGTCAAGGACAATATATGTCCTTTACAGCTGACTGGGTAAATGTGGTTCCTGCCCAGACACACCAGCAACTTGGCCAGTGTCACGAGGGTGTCAAGAGCCACGTCTGACTCCGTTATACCCGGGGTCAGGAAGTCGCAGCGGGTGGCTGCGCGCTCGATGTCTAAAGATCACGGTGTTTCTTAGTGTTTGTTTTCTGTGTTTGCCTTGCTATCCTTTTTGTCTCACTCAGGATGTAGCTTCTCCTCCTCAGCTGTTTCTTGTCTGCCACTCCCAAACTCCTTATATTCTCCTCTCACACTTCTCTTGTTGCCAGTTATAGAGCTTCCTGCCTGGACATCTATGCTGACCCACTGGAGCTGAGAATCTGGTTGTTGTTCCAGAGTGCTACCCTCCGGATCCCTGTTGGGCTTTTGTTGTCTCCTGTTGTTGCCCACCTGGGATTATATGTTTAGTTTGTATTGTCTGTCCTCCCCTTGGTGTTTTCCTTTAGAGCTAGTGGTGCGGACTAGTGTTCCCACCGCCCTGTTCACTATCTAGGGCTCATCCTAGGGAAAGCCAGGGTTTTAGGCACGTGATCGGCGTACGGGTGAGGAACCCGTCTAGGGACGACAGGGCAGCCAGGTGCCAGCCGCAAGGTGAGTCAGGGGTCACCACCTTCCCTCTCACTAGGGCAGGGCCTCCCTCTTTGCCTCCCTCCGTGTCACGTATGTGACAGTTACGCCGATCGTGATATTATAACTGGCCCTTATTTATTTTTTTTGAAAAAAAAAAATATATATATATAATTTTTTTTTTCCTCTACTTAGAATCCAATATGGATCCTATTGCTGCTTTGGCAAAACAGCTTCAAGGCCTGTCTTTGGAGGTGGCAGGATTGAAGGCGTCTGTCCTCCAACAGCAGCAGCAAATGCAGCAGACCGTAAGCCCAGCGGTTGCTATGGGTAACCAGGTTGTTACAGAACCCAAGGTTGTTCTTCCTGACAGATTCTCTGGGGGAAGGGACAAATTTGTGTTGTTCCGTGAGGCCTGCAAATTATATTTTAAGCTGCGCCCTTACTCCTCAGGTAATGAAGAACAGCGGGTGGGGATTGTTATTTCCATGCTTCAGGGGGACCCGCAATCCTGGGCGTTCTCGTTACCCCCTGGTTCCCAGGCTCTCCGGTCAGTGGAGGGATTTTTTGGGGCTTTGGGTCTCATATATGATGACCCTGACCGTGTCGCCCTGGCTGAGTCGAAGTTACGGAGACTCCTACAGGGAGATCGGCCAGCAGAGGAATATTGCTCAGAGTTCCGCAGGTGGGCTACGGATACTCAGTGGAACGACCCGGCTCTCAGGAGTCAGTTCTGCTCTGGGTTATCTGAAAGGGTTAAGGATGCGCTGGCGCTGTATGAGACCCCCCTTTCCCTTGATGCTGTTATGTCCCTCTCTATCAGGATAGATAGACGTCTTAGGGAGAGATCGAAAATTCCTGAGCAATCGGTAACCTCTCCCAAGCAGCAGTTAGTCTGTACTGACTTGGATGAGCCTATGCAGCTAGGAGGAACTTCTCGTCAGGTCCGTCCTCCTGAGGTTCGCCGTAGGTGGGGGGCTTGTTTTTTCTGTGGGGGGAAGGGTCATTTCATTAATGTCTGTCCCTCCTTTCCCAAAAACAAAAGACCGTCGGAAAACTACTAACCCCAGGCTGTGCGGAGGATGTCAGCCGGGGGGTATACGTTTCCTCCATACGAACATCTCAATTTGTGTTGCCAGCGGTTATTGTTTTTGGTGTTAAGACGGAGTCTATTTCTTTTTTTCTAGACAGTGGTGCAGGGGTAAATTTGATAGATGCCCATTTTGCCCGCACTATGGGTTTGTCTCTCTGTACGCTGCAGAGACCCATTCCCATATTCGCTATTGACTCTGCTCCTCTGTCTCAGAGAAACCTCACTCACGTTGTCCATAACTTACATCTTCGGGTAGGGGACCACCATAAGGAGCGTCTTTCATGTTACATTCTGGAGGGCCTTCCCTCTCCTGTGGTATTGGGTCTTCCCTGGTTGGTAGCGCACAATCCAGTGGTGGATTGGCAGGCCAGGGAGATATTGGAGTGGAGTGAGCATTGCAGAGAGAATTGCTTAAATAACAATTGCTTAATCGCCTCCATAGCTTCCCTACCTACATTTATTTCGGACTTTGAGGACGTTTTTTCTGAAAAGGGTTGTCAGAAGCTACCACCTCATCGTCCTTATGATTGCCCGGTTAACCTTGATTCCCGGTGCAAAATTACCCAAGTCCAGGTTGTATAATCTTTCGGGTCCCGAGAGACAAGCCATGAAAGATTATATCTCCGAGAGTCTGGCCAAGGGACACATCAGACCCTCTTCTTCACCCGTGGCTGCAGGGTTTTTCTTTGTTAAAAAGAAAGATGGGGGCCTGCGTCCTTGCCTAGATTTCCGTGAGCTAAACCGGATAACCGTCCGAGACCCATACCCTCTTCCTCTCATTCCTGACCTTTTTAATCAGATTGCGGGTGCTAGGTGGTTCTCCAAACTTGATCTTAGGGGGGCCTACAATCTGATTCGTATCAAGGAAGGGGATGAGTGGAAGACAGCTTTTAACACCCCTGAGGGGCATTACGAAAATTTAGTCATGCCTTTCGGTCTGACCAATGCCCCTGCTGTCTTCCAACATTTCGTTAATGATATTTTTAGTCATCTCATCGGCAGGTTTGTAGTCATATACCTAGATGATATCTTAATTTATTCGGCTGATCTGAAAACACATGAAGTACATGTCAGGCAAGTACTGCAGGTCCTACGGACGAATAAATTATATGCGAAAATTGAAAAATGTGTCTTCGCCGTTCAGGAAATACAATTCCTGGGATATCTATTATCTGCTTCAGGTTTCCGTATGGATCCTGGGAAGGTCCAGGCAATTTTAGATTGGGATCTTCCTGAGAACCTTAAAGCTCTACAACGGTTTTTGGGTTTCGCAAATTTCTACAGAAAGTTTATTAAAAATTATTCAGTGATCGTTAAACCCCTTACTGACATGACTAGGAAGGGGACTGATTTTTCTAAATGGTCTGACGTCGCTAAAATTGCATTTTTCCTCTCTAAAAGAGAGATTTACCTCGGCACCTGTTCTAATTCAACCTGATGTCTCCCAGCCTTTTATTGTTGAAGTTGATGCGCCGGAGGTGGGAGTGGGGGCTGTATTGTCTCAGGGTCCATCTCCTGGCAAATGGCGTCCTTGCGCTTTCTTTTCCAAAAAATTATCTGCAGCAGAAAAGAACTATGATATTGGAAATAGGGAACTGTTGGCGATTAAACTGGCGTTTGAAGAGTGGCGTCACTTCTTAGAGGGAGCAATCCACCCCGTCACGGTAATTACGGATCACAAAAACCTTCTGTACCTAGAATCGGCTAAGCGTCTCACCCTTAGACAAGCTAGGTGGTCGCTATTCTTTACCAGATTTAACTTTGTAATCACCTATCGTCCTGGGGCAAAAAATACCAAGGCAGACGCAATGTCTCGTAGTTTCCCTGGAGGGGGTAATGTTAGTGATCCGGTACCTATTTTACAAAGAGGAGTGGTTGTCTCTGCTGTACACTCTGTTCTAGAGGGAAAGGTGTTAGAGGCCCAGGGGGACGCCCCGGCCTCTTGCCCCTCAGAGAAATTGTTTGTACCGTTAAACCTGCGTCTTGAGTTATTGAAGGAACATCATAATTCGGCACTTGCTGGGCACCCGGGTAGTAAAGCAACCTTGGAGCTATTGTCTCGTCATTTTTGGTGGCCAAGGTTGCGTCAGGAATGTAATAGATTTCGTGTCTACTTGTTCTACTTGTGCACGCGCGAAAGTCTCTCATACACGTCCAGCAGGGTCTTTATTGCCACTTTTCATCCCCAATAGACCATGGACACATCTATCAATGGATTTCATCACTGACTTACCTTTGTCTGCGGGTAAAACAGTTATCTTGGTAGTAGTAGACAGGTTTAGCAAAATGGTACACTTTATTGCGCTACCCGCACTTCCTAATGCTATAAGACTCTTGCTCAGGTGTTTATCAGTGAAATCGTGAAGCTTCACGGGGTCCCTTCCGATGTGGTTTCGGATCGGGGAACCCAGTTTATTTCTAAGTTTTGGAAAGCTTTTTGTACCCGTTTAGGGGTACACTTATCATTTTCCTCTGCTTTCCATCCTCAGTCGAATGGACAGACTGAGCGTACCAACCAAAACCTAGAAACATATTTAAGGTGTTTTGCGTCTGAAAACCAAGAGGTGTGGTCGTCATATTTACCGTTAGCCGAGTTTGCCATAAATAATCGCCGTCAGGAATCCACTGGCAAGTCACCATTTCTTGGTGCATACGGTTTTCATCCCCAATTTTGTACTTTTCAAAGAGGGGGGGTCTTCTGGGGTTCCCGAAGAGGAACGGTTTTCTTCATCTCTTTCATCGGTATGGCAGAAGGTGCAAGCTAACTTGAAAAATATGAGTGGTAAATACAAATGCATGGCCGATAAGAAACGGTCGCCAGGTCCGGACCTAGGAGTGAATGACTATGTGTGGTTGTCTACTAGGAATATTAAGTTGAAGGTTCCCTCTTGGAAACTGGGTCCTAGGTTCATTGGTCCTTATAAAATTGTAGCCGTCATTAACCCTGTGGCTTTTCGCCTGGAGCTACCTCAGACTTTTAAGATCCATAACGTCTTCCAAAGTCGTTGCTCAAGAAGTATGTTCCACCTCTAGAACCATCACCGCTGCCACCTCCTCCTGTTGTTGTGGATGGTAATCTGGAGTTTCAAATATCCAGAATTGTTGATTCTCGTCGGGTCCGCCGCTCTCTTCAGTATCTGGTGCATTGGAGGGGTTACGGTCCCGAGGAAAGAATGTGGGTTCCAGCGTCAGAGGTAAACGCCAACAGGTTGATTCAGGCTTTCCATGTCTCTCATCCGGAGAGACCTGGTCCTGAGTGTCCGGAGGCCCCTCGTGAAAGGGGGGGTACTGTCACGAGGGTGTCAAGAGCCACGTCTGACTCCGTTATACCCGGGGTCAGGAAGTCGCAGCGGGTGGCTGTGCGCTCGATGTCTAAAGATCACGGTGTTTCTTAGTGTTTGTTTTCTGTGTTTGCCTTGCTATCCTTTTTGTCTCACTCAGGGATCCGTAGCTTCTCCTCCTCAGCTGTTTCTTGTCTGCCACTCCCAAACTCCTTATATTCTCCTCTCACACTTCTCTTGTTGCCAGTTATAGAGCTTCCTGCCTGGACATCTATGCTGACCCACTGGAGCTGAGAATCTGGTTGTTGTTCCAGAGTGCTACCCTCCGGATCCCTGTTGGGCTTTTGTTGTCTCCTGTTGTTGCCCACCTGGGATTATATGTTTAGTTTGTATTGTCTGTCCTCCCCTTGGTGTTTTCCTTTAGAGCTAGTGGTGCGGACTAGTGTTCCCACCGCCCTGTTCACTATCTAGGGCTCATCCTAGGGAAAGCCAGGGTTTTAGGCACGTGATCGGCGTACGGGTGAGGAACCCGTCTAGGGACGACAGGGCAGCCAGGTGCCAGCCGCAAGGTGAGTCAGGGGTCACCACCTTCCCTCTCACTAGGGCAGGGCCTCCCTCTTTGCCTCCCTCCGTGTCACGTATGTGACAGTTACGCCGATCGTGATAGCCAGGTGACGCAACTGCCGCCTCCACGTTCTCAAGCTGTGGGTCCTCTGCCTCCTCATCTTCCACCGTGTCCTAAGCCTCCACTGCGAGGACAATTCTGAGTTCTCCTCCAGCATACCACATGTGCAGGGCACTCTGCACCTATTGTAGTTTGAATGGGCGAATGGTGTCATACTGGGGAGGAACTGCTTTGCGTCCTCCATTAAGAAATCGAATCCAGGCTTTCTCCTCGCCAACTGAAAATTGGAACCATGGTGACTAACAACAGGAAGAACATGGTGTCAGTGCTGCATCAAGGAGGGCTGAGCCATGCACCCTGCATGGGCACGTGTTTAGTCTGGTTGTAAAGCGGTTCCTGAAGTCTTCCATCCATCTGCAAGACATCCTGAAAATGGCTAGGTAACTGCGCATGCACTTCAGCCACTCTCACACTGCAAAGCACACCCTCCCTGAGCTAAAAAGGCAGAAGGGCGTTCCCAAACATCGACTGATATGCAATGTTTCCACCCGTTGGAACTCCACCCTCCATATGTTGACCGACTATATGAACAGAGGAAGGCCATAAACGATTTTTTGATGATACAAGCGAACAGGAGTACTCCACTGTGTTACTTCAACGTTAGCCAGTGGCAGCTCATGCATGACACCTGCAGTTTGCTCAGGCCATTTGAGTAGGCCACTTTATTTGTCAGTCGCCAGGACTACGGGATGAACAATTTCATTCCACTGATCCATGTCCTGGAGCAGATGCTGCTAAATCTGGCTGGCCAGGGGACAGGAGACATGGCGCCTACATCTCAAAGCTGCATAATCCCTGTGGGGGCTGAACTGGAGGAGGACATTCACGCACAAGTAATGTACACCAAAATGGGTGGTTTTTCTGCACAGGTCACAGGAGAGAAGGAGCTACAGGGCGATGAGGAAGACCGGGCAGATGACCCAGACACACCGTGGCAGTTTGCAGTGGAGATGGAGGCTGGGAGTCCCTCCGAGTCACTTGCGTTTCTCCTGGCTACCTGCTTCAGCCACTATTCTGATGCTGCCACCTGCCTGATGCCACACACCTGCTGCCAGGTGCTCCTACTGACACCCACCATCTTGTGCTGGTACTGCCACCACTCTGTGATTGGGCCACTGTGTGGGCTCCTCATTCTGTTGCCACATCACCACTATGACGGAGACGCTATTTTCCCTGTTTGGCCTTGTTGACATCACCATTTATTTTACCCTTCTTCTGATCTCTCAGAAGGGAGGAAAAATGAGACACACAACGAATCCTGTCTTTGGAGCAGTCATAAGGCCTGTATGACATAGTCCCTATTTTGCATTAGGCTTGACTCATGATTTGGTAGCCAAAAGCAGGAGTGGGTACAAAACACAGAAGACATACAAATATTCCATTCACATGTCATCTCTGTTTTGGATCCACTCCTGTTTTTTTTTGGCCAATTCTGATGGATTACTGCTGACAACCTCTCCACTCTGTCGGGGGGGCTCTACTTGTATCAGCGTGTAACAGAACAGGTTCTGTAGATATCTGTGGAATAAGCTGACGACGGTATAAAAGAAGTGCGAATTTCACGCTATTTTTGAAAAATTTACTCATCTCTACTTCCCATCTACTACAAAGCTGGTATGCAGGTACAATTGACTGAATAGAAGCTGTAATTATGTGTTTGCCCTGAGTCCCTAGTGGTGGCTGCATGAAAATGCAGTGTTTGCACATTTGAAAGAGAAGGTGTTCAGCACGGGTCCCTTTCCCCAGGCCCCTATAGCAGTTGAGTGGTCTGCCTCCATTTATGTTTTGCCACTGCCTACACAGTGTCCAAATGCCACCTCTATATCATGCCTAAAACTAAAGTGGCTCAGTGTTTAAATACAAACCGGATTCCCAAAAAGTTAGGACACTATACAAATCGTGAATAAAAACTGAATGCAATGATGTGGAGGTGCCAACTTCTAATATTTTATTCAGAATAGAACATAAATCACTGAACAAAAGTTTAAACTGAGAAAATGTACCATTTTAAGGGAAAAATATGTTGAATCAGAATTTCATGGTGTCAACAAATCCCCAAAAAGTTGGGACAAGGCCATTTTCACCACTGTGTGGCAACTCCCCTTCTTCTTACAACACTCAACAGACGTCTGGGGACCGAGGAGACCAGTTTCTCAAGTTTAGAAATAGGAATGCTCTCCCATTCTTGTCTAATACAGGTCTCTAACTGTTCAATCGTCTTGGGCCTTCTTTGTTGCACCTTCCTCTTTATGATGCGCCAAATGTTCTCTATAGGTGAAAGATCTGGACTGCAGACTGGCCATTTCAGTACCCGGATTCTTCTCCTACGCAGCCATGATGTTGTGATTGATGCAGAATGTGGTTTGGCATTATCTTGTTGAAAAATGCAGGGTCTTCTCTGAAAGAGATGACGTCTGGATGGGAGCATATGTTGTTCTAGAACCTGAATATATTTTTCTGCATTGATGGTGCCTTTCCAGACATGCAAGCTGCCCATGCCACACGCACTCATGCAACCCCATACCATCAGAGAAGCAGGCTTCTGAACTGAGCGTTGATAACAACTTGGGTTGTCCTTGTCCTCTTTGGTCCGGATGACATGGCGTCCCAGATTTCCAAAAAGAACTTCGAATCGTGACTCGTCTGAGTACAGAACAGTCTTCCATTTTGCCACACTCCATTTTAAATGATCCCTGGCCCAGTGAAAACGCCTGAGCTTGTGGATCTTGCTTAGAAATGGCTTCTTCTTTGCACTGTAGAGTTTCAGCTGGCAACGGCGGATGGCACGGTGGATTGTGTTCACTGACAATGGTTTCTGGAAGTATTCCTGAGCCCATTCTGTAATTTCCTTTACAGTAGCATTCCTGTTTGTGGTGCATTGTCGTTTAAGGTCCCGGAGATCACGGGCATCCAGTATGGTTTTACGGCCTTGACCCTTACGCACAGAGATTGTTCCAGATTCTCTGAATCTTCGGATGATGTTATGCACAGTTGATGATGATAGATGCAAAGTCTTTGCAATTTTTCGCTGGGTAACACCTTTCTGATATTGCTCCACTATCTTTCTGCGCAACATTGTGGGAATTGGTGATCCTCTACCCATCTTGGCTTCTTAGAGACACTGCCACTCTGAGAAGCTCTTTTTATACCCAATCATGTTGCCAATTGACCTAATTAGTGTTAATTGGTCTTCCAGCTCTACGTTATGCTCAAATTTACTTTTTCCAGACTCTTATTGCTACTTGTCCCAACTTTTTGGGGATTTCTTGACACCGTGAAAATTTGAATCAACGTATTTTTCCTTTAAAATGATACATTTACTTGGATTAATCATTTGATCTGTCATCTACGTTCTACTACAAATTAAATATTGACATTTGCCATCTCCACATCATTGCATTCAGTTTTTATTCACAATTTGTTTAGTGTCCCAACTTTTCTGGAATCTGGTTTGTAACAGTCAAATACAATGCTGAAAAAATACTGCCCTACAGGGCCTATATAATCATTCTATATGGAATACAAAACAGTGGCCTAAACACCCAAGTCATATTACTATATGGTACCAAAAGCATGCCACCACCCATACAGTGCAGAAACTAAAAGCAAAACACTTTTTCTTAATAGGATCACCTTTTCTCCTATTTCAGACATATCCCCTCCCGGCAGCATCTGTAAATCAGGAAGCAAGGCGCAGGCTTCTAGAACTCGCTGATATCGCGCCTCATCTAGAGGTGACCCAAACAAGATGTTATCTCTCAGCGTGGCGTTCTGGATCCAGGCTTGTTGAGGAACATAGGCCACAGAACCCTGAAACACAAAGTTGACCTACTAATAAGACATTATATTACCCATAATGTTATACATATCTATGTGCAGTATTTTAGACAGGAGATGGAACTCACAGAATACAGTGTTAACGTTATACCTTTATGTTGATGTGTCCATAGACATGGTCCATTTCTCCAAGCATCGAAGAAACAAGTGACGATTTCCCAGAACCAACCCCACCAACTACTGCAACCAGGTTACCTTCCTTGATATTCAGGTTGACACTGCAAAAAGACAGCACATATGAACATCAGAGATGAAGACATGTATGAAATTGTCAAATTTACCAATACAAAGTCTAGAGGGGGAACATCTACTTCTACTAAAGTGGCAAAACTTGGCAAAGCTTGAAACCTCAGCTGACATGACTACACTTAGACGTCAAGAACCTGGTTTCCAACAACATTAAGCAATCGGTAGATGAATGTAGAAATACAGGCGATAGTTGTCACTAACTCACTACCTTGGGTTCTTATATCTGTACCATGTGCTGTATCATTATGCTACTATTATTATTTTGATTTGTGGCAACATAAAAGTGCCTCCATTAGGGCAACATGCAATATCGCCTTACTTCTTCACTGCTGGAGATGTACCGGGCTCCCAGGTAAAAGTGGCATCAGAAAACTGGATAGCAGCATCTGTGAATGATAAGGTACGTCACACATTATGAACCAAAACACTATAAAACCTAGCAAGTCTCAGACTGGAAAACGGTTGTGCCTAGAATAGATGCAATTGCTATGTGGCTTGTGGTTTGAAGGGGGCAGAAAGCTGAGCTTCTCCTAGTTCCCGAGTCCCAACACAGGGTCACATTATTTTCCTGCAGCTGCCACTCAGGGGAGTCCCAACATGGAGATTTTTACAGCTTCCTCTAAGTTCACTAGCAGCTGTAAAAATCCATGCAGAGAGCTCCCCCTAGAGGTGGCTGCAGGCCACCAGAGTCTTAGTATGTACCATACAAAGTGAAGCAGGGGGTTTGGAGCTGTAAGGAGTAGATTTATCAATTTATGTATTATACATTTATTTTTATTGGATTTATAAAAGGTCATGGTACATGAAAAAACAGAACTTAGAATGAAAGATGCTTTAAAATTGTTTGCATATATCTTGCATATAAGAAATTGCATATTTCATACATTAAGAGGAACATGAAAACATACTGAACGGAGGCCTTTTTTTGGCCTACAATAGGTTTGCCTTCCAACCAACAGGCGAGCAGGAAAAACAAGTGTTAATATTTCGAATCTGTCTCACCCAAGAGTTGAATGGGGCAGAATTATACCAAAAATAGCAAAAGTGAGTATAACAAAGGCAGCAAAGAGGTCCAGGGGCCATCGCCAGCGTGCACGTCAGGGAGGCGCATCGCGTATCTCCCTGACCAGTCACATTTAGGGTACGGACAGGTGGTCAGGGGTTAGCGCTGACATAAAGTCACTCCATGGCTTCCAAAGTCTGTGGAACTTAGAGTGATTACGTAAAGCTATGAAACAAAGCTCCTCTATACGGGAGATTTGAGCCACTTTGGAGATCCATTGAGAAACCGATGGCGCAATAGTGTCTTTCCAATGCAGGGGTATCAGTGCTTTTGCATCAACCACTAGCATGGCCCAAAGGTGTCTGTTAAAGCGAGGAGGGAATGTCGGAGGGATGCCCAAAAAAATGATTCTTGGGGTCAGGTGTGGAGCTCCAGGGCAAATTTGTGCTATAAGATCCCCTATTCTCTTCCAGAATGATTAAATAAGGTCGCATCCCACCAAATGTGGTTATAAGTACCCACATGAGAAGAACAGCGCTAACAAAGGTTGGGGATAGATGCGTTGATTCTATGAAGGACAACACAGGTTTTATGCCAGCGGGACGTCAATTTGTAGTTAATTTCCTGTAGTGTGATGCATCTGGAGGGGCCACAGCTATGTTTGTAAATTTGTGTGATTTCGCTTGAATCAAGCGTTTGGCCCAGTTCCGGTTCCCAGGCTTTGATATATGGCAACGGGGAGGGGGGGGGGTTCCGGGGAGGCGCACCCAGCTCCTTGTATATCTTGGAGACAAGCTGGAGAGCGAGCTGTGTATAGGCTCTCCGGCCAAGAAATGTCTTGGGGCAGAGGACCCAATTTCAAAGTGATCTGGTTAAATGTTATCTGGGTCATAAAGGTAGAAGGAAACTGATTATGCATCTCAGGGAACTCTGGGATTTATCAATTTATTTATTAAGCCAGTTCTATTCCATAAATACATTCAGAAATATGGTATTCAGAAGTATCTGCCCCACTTTTTCCAACATACAAACAAGGGTAAAGTGAGCTCTGGGGCACATCAGATATCACAGGGCTCCATAGCAAAACTTAGTAAAAGCTCCCTGTTGATATTTCTGAATTTACTATTTTTGTTACTTGTGGATTAGGCAGAGTGCTGGTTCTCCTTAAGGAGACCAGATATCTAAGGAAACTTACTGGTAGTGTTCCATTGTATGGAAGTTATTAGCAATGCTCCATACGTAAAGAATATGCAAAGAGATATTTCCCAAGGAAGAGAACCATCTCTTGTGGAAATGAAGTGTCCTGAAACACACTGCTTAATGTTGTGATTGTTTTTTATGTAAATTGTGCTTGTAAATGTGCTCTCAAAGTTGCATAGGGAGGGGGAGGTGCCAACAAGCCTCCCAGGGATAACTCCGGCCTACACTCAGTGCACAGTGCAGGAAGAAGAAGGTCAGTGTGTGATGTCTGAGGACAAGCTGAACCTCAGCAGCCATTTTGGGAGAGTTATCCAAACTCCATACTTAGTTCCATGTACCAGCCCATGAAAGGGAAAGATTATAGAAGAACCAGGCAACCCAGAGAGGGAATGAGAGTATTGACAAAGGAAGGTAACTGTCATTTATTAGACTCCAGCCTCCTTTGCATCAGGTGGAGAGATTCAAAGCTACAAGCTACCCATCATAATTAAAGACAAAAAGGCCATTTGTCAGAGTATAGTATTCCTAGAAGAGGATACAGAAGTAAAGCATTATACTGGACAGCAGAGATAGTTCATCCCTTTAGAGAGAACGACTAATTGTCATAGAGGACTATTCCTTATGCAAATTCTAGGAACTAATGTAAAGCACTGTAAAAGCTGCCTTGACATAAATGACTTTTGCATACATTGATGATCTGTGGAACAGCTTCAGTAAAGTACTGGGAGTTTGCTAAAAGCTCTAATCTCCTTATTCTATATCATCATTACTACTACCACCAACATTTGCACTTAGTGCTGGTGTCACAAATCAGGGGCCCAGCCGCCACAAGCACCCTAAACACCACCACCATCAAGGGCACCTCAAGTTCCATCTGGCTGGTGTTTCCTGTAACCAGGAGTGCCCCGCAAGATTTTGTGCTGTCTTCCCATCCACTGTACTGCCGACCCAGGGAGCCTCTGCTAACCGTGAGTACAATTTAACTGCTACCCCCATCGGCCCACCGTCAGCCTCACGTGTTTCCCCTGCGGTCCGGCTCGCTGCAGAAATGGCTCCAAAATCCGACTTTTTAACTAACTTCCAGTAAATCTCTATACATAGCTGGAGACCTAGGAGGTCGCCTAAGCTGCATTCAAGCCGTAATTCGACTCCTAGAAAGCCACTTTTACAAGGTTGCGCTAGCGAGATGTTTTCTTTCCTTAGGAGATATCTCTTTGCATATTCTTTTCCCATCGAGCATTACCCATAAGTCTCCATACTGAAACAGCTGTCTACGCATGGATATTTGGCTTGGGTGCTCTGTGAGAAAGCATAAATGTTGTTCTTGGGCCAACCCCTTCAAGCTTAAGTTTTACTATCGGGCCCTATGATTTCTATGTACAACCCTGCTGCAAAATAAATAGTGGACTATAGTAGTCAAATCTACTGGTAATTCATAAGACCAATGTAGTGGGATTTTAGGAGGAGGAAATTTTTTGTCGTAGAACAGTCACAAACTTGGGGTCTGAGACTAAATTTAGTCACAATTAAAGATTTTATGCTGCCCTTGTCAGTTAAAACTAGGAGGCATGGCGAAGGCAGTAAATGGGTGGGGCCATCAGCCACAGCATATTTATCATCATTTATGTTGGAAACTGGCATAAACTATGACTGAAATCTACGCCAGCTACGAGCTGGCATAGATTTAAATCAGGCACACGGACTGCATGTTGTCACGAATGCATCCTCTGGCGGTAAGGGCATATGAAGACTGGAGTAGAACACACCGATCTTAAAAAAATCAAGATTTGCAACCACTGGGCTACCACTTTAAATGTATGATTATGGAGGAGACTTTGATGTTTACTTCTTACCAACAGTGGGATCATTGCTTATGGCAGAGTTATCCAAGTCATCCCCTCCCAAGTATTTCTCCAGGCGGACACAGGATACGTTTGTCTGGAAATTGGAAAGAGTCATTAGAAGACTGTTATATACACCGTGGTTACACACATTACAACTATAGTTACGTTCTTAGTAAAGTTAAAAACTGACCATTTGAGCAGTGCCCAAGAGCCACTGCCCAGGGGGTGCCCATATCCCCTCAGTAAAGACAAGTTGAGCAGAGGATCCAGACATAACTTTTATGGTCTTCCCCAACCTGGTCATGCGTGTATTCTGCACGCCTGGTATCCATGTTGCAGCTGCAACACATAGGTGCATTTTCAATATGACATTAAGTCTCTATGTCAATGTGCAACTAGCGCCTATCCCTAGGGTCCTCTATATCAGCGGTCCCCAACTCCCGGGCTGCGGCCCAGGACCGGGCCATGGAAGATTGTTTGCCGGGCCATGGCAATACAGAGGAGCGGAGACGCGCACATCACACACAGGGCTCGGCCGTACAGCGGGAAGGAAGGAGAGCGTTCCTTCCTTCCAACTGTGATGCCTGCCAGCCACTGCCACCAATGAGAGTGGGCAGAAGAGGGGAGGGACTGTGGCCACTGTGCCACCAATGATAATTAACCAGAAGACCTTTCATGGGTCTGGACTTTATTAACTAAGTAGCAAGACATGCAGAGCGGCACCCAGAGATATCCCTGAACTTAACATTATTCCTGGGCGCCGCTCCGTTTGCCCGCTGTGGCCCCCATTACATTCTCCCACACTGTATGCTAATTACTACTATCAGAACACTAGGGAGGAGACATCAGCTTTTCTCCCTGGCGTTCCTTCTCCCTGGCTGTAGCGCTGTCCAATCACTGTGCATAGCGTCACAGTCAGGGAGAAAAAAAAACTCACCTTCTCCCTGGCTGTGACGCTCTGCACTGCGATTGGACAGCGCTACAGCCAGGGATAAGGAATGCTCAGGGAGAGAAGCTGATGTCTCCTGTCACGGCCATGGTCATGGTCGTGACTCCTGAACCGCATGCTGTTGCCTGCGGTTTGGGTTGGTTGTTCAACCACAGGTGAGGGCCGCTAGTGTGTTGCCTCACTTGTGGTTGCCATGGGCAAGAAGTTGTTTTGTATTGTCGCAGTATAGCAGCCTGAGCTGGTGCTAGGCAGCTTGCTGCAATGTGCAAGCGGTTGCACCTGGCAACCTCTCTTTATAGGTGTGCCTTTTATCGGTGTGCACGGGGTGTTATATGTGTTGTGTGCACTTTCCCCTTTAAGTGGCTTCACTTCCCTGGTTAGTGTTGGAAGGGTTAATTCCCTCTCCTGTGTGTGTCTGTGTGGGTGTGGCCACTTTGGGCTTTAAAGCCTCTTTGGAGATCTGAAGCTGAGGGGTTCTTCAGCCATGCTTTGCTGGAGACAGCCTCCTGGTAATTCACCATCTGCCAGTGGGGGCCACCCTTGTGGTCATAAGTTTATTGATGTTCAGTTGATGTTTCCCTTTGTTATTTGGTGCAGCTATGGATCTGGGTTCCTGTGTGTGGATGTGTGTGTGCTGTGTTCATTTTGTATTGTGTGGACATCAGCTTGCCAGCACAGGGATCCAGTCAGCAAGGCTGTGGCAGGTGGCTGGAACTAGTGCAGTTCACCTGCCATATCCATAGGTCTGTTTGTGTTCCCCTCTTGCTTGCAGCTTGGCCAGTGAGACTCCTGTTCCTCCGTATCCAGAAGGAACAGGTCGTCTTACCCTGCTCCTAGTTCAGGGATCGGCGGAGGGTGAGTAGGGATTCGAGGTTCCTGAGCATGGGTCCTCCTACCTTCAAGGTCGGCTCATGCAGCTAGGAGTTAGGGTCGGATTAGGGATGCGTTAGGAGGTGACCTGCTCCCTAATTCTGTCGTCCTGGCCAAGCAGCCATTAACATCTTCCGTCATCGCACGGCTGAGGGTTTTCCCCATCCTCAGCCGTGACATCTCCTTCCTGGTGTTCCAATAGTAGTAATTAGCATACAGCGAGGGAGATGGTAATGGGGGCCACAGCAGGCGAAGGGAGCGGCGCCCAATATAATAGTAAGTGCAGGGAGATCCCTGGGTGCCACTCTACATGTCTTGCTACTTAGTTAATAAAGTCCCATTAAAGGTCCTCTGGTTAATTATCATTGGTGGCACAGTGGCAACAGACCCATGAAAGGTCCTCTTACAGATACAGGAGGCGGGTGCGGCATTTGAGGGATTAACTGATGCTGATCGCAGCTCCCTGTCAGAGGTCGGGTGCCGGCTATATGATTCTGCCGCACCTGCCTCCTGTATCTGTATTAAAGGTTAATTATCATTGGTGGTGCAGTGCACCCCCTAGTATTAAAAACATTGGTGGTGCAGTGCACCCCCCACCAGTATTAAAATTATTGGTGGGAGTGGCCACAGGGTCCCATCCCCTCCTCCTCATTGGTGGCAGTGGCAGATTCTCATCCGAGCCCCAGCAGTGTAATCCTGGGGCTCAGATCGGTTTCCATGGCAGGACACTACTGAAGCCCTGGCTGCCATGGTATTCTCCCTGCTGCTGTGTGTACTATGCACAGGGCAGCAGGGACAGTGTAAAGTCCTATTCACCCTAATACAGCTCTATTAGGGTGAGTAGGACAATGGTTCTAGCCCCTAAGGGGGGAAATAATTATTAAATAAAAAGTAAAAAAACAAAAAATAAAATAAAAAAAATATTAAGTATAAATCATCCCCTTTCCCCATATTATATATAAAATAAATAAACATATTGCATATCTCCATGTCTGAAAAGTCCAAACTATTAAAATATTTAAAAAAAAATCTGGTGAGCTCTGTGACAGAAAAATAAAAAACCCAAGCCACGCCCACCCCTAAGCCCCGCCCCAGAACCCCCCTCTCACACTTGGTCCCTGGGAAAATTGTCTTGCATGAAACTGGTCCTTGGTGCAGGTTGGGGACCACTGCTCTATCTAGCGCACGAGGTGTAGTAAAAATGTTGAGTGGTATAGGGTGGTCTAAAATGCCTATTTATGTATGTTCTGTATGCTGCACTTCACTTTGTAGTCTGACTCTAGGTTATGCCAGGGAACTTTCCTCCTGGCTCCTGAGGCTTTAAGCTTCGGCCTCCATGGCCAGCAGAGCTTAGAGTGCTCTGGCTGGTGTGGGCATGTCCAGCAGAGACATGCCCCTGCACACCCTTCCCCTAGCAAGGGGTAAGCTAGACTAACTAGAACTTCTGCCTCATCCTTCCTGCAGGAAGTAGGGCTAGCCCACTCCCCTACAGAGGGGTGTTAGAATGGAATGGAAAGTTCCACTCTATCTAAGTATAGCTCTGCCGTGTTTGCTGCCACCTGCTGGTGAACCAGGCACATTACATGTTCTAAACAGTTACATAACATTAGGAATGCACAGTGTGGAGAACCTGTAATAAATGCATAAGATGACATGAGGTTAGACCAATAAAGACAGTAGCAAGGTGCAGAAGTGGTAACACCACTCTGGGGTGTTACAAATGTAGGACACAGACCCGACACCCAATGGTCTCCAGGGCCATGAGAAATGGAGCAGAATAGTGCACGCCCTAAATTTCTATGCAAGGACCCTTGGAAGGAGGTATGGATGGCACCACTATGGGTCCGTGTGCAGCCTGCGTCCTCACATATCTACATTATATTTGTGTGAATAAGACCTAAAACGATAGATATATATAGAAGATCTTTTACTTACCTGCACCATTCTAGCTATAAGCATAGGCAACATGGAGAGGGGGAAGCGAAGGATATTAAACAGGGAGATGGATGTGAAGGCCGTCTTTGCATTCAGCACATTTTTTGGATCAACCACGACATAAACAGCAAAACTGGCCACCGACACCTGCAAAAAAGAAACAGCATCATAGTAGTTTAGGCAGATTTCTCTATCTGTCTTTGTTGCGCACAGCAACAAATCAAAGATCAGCTTTCATTTCTTAAACTGCCCTGGTAAAATAAAAGCTGTACTGTGATTGGTTGCTATGGGGGACAAGCCTGTAACTTGAAAGAGGCCTATGTGGGAAATGGCACAGTTGTCCATAGTAACCTGTCAGATAACATTTTATTTGTCATGTTACCGACTATGAAAGAAAAGACTATGGGCCTCATTTAGAGCTGTCTAATAGGAAAAATGTCTTAGTTGGACATAGCCACCAATCAGGGCTCACCTTTGATTTTTTCAGAACACTTTAAGAAATGAAAGGTGAGCTCTGATTGGTTGCTATAGGCAGTTCTGATAAATGGGGCCCTATGTGACTATAACATGAAATATGTGACAGGGGATTAACTGATTCTTACCAAAAATGGGGTACAGGTGAATATTAACATGGAGACGGAGAATAGATAGGCGAAGTGTAACATGTACTTCAGCTCTTTCTCACGAATTTCCTGCACCTGTTTCTCAAATGAAGGCTCCCAGGCGTACAACTTCAAGATCTAGAACAAAACACATGACGTAGAGTAAATATGGCGGCAAACATTCATAAAGCAGCTAAATACATCACAAGCCGAGTAATAACAACCCTCACCTTTATGCCGTTCAGGATTTCATTCATTATTTTCAGCCGTTTATCTTTGTTTTTCATGTTTTTCATCTGCAGAACACAAGAGTAGATTGGACTTTATGTGTATGTGCCATAGAGGCAGCCATAGAACCGAATAGTGGTCCCCTCCTCCATGTAAGAACAGGCGCAGGCCTCGCCCTCCTTCTATGTAATTATCGCCTATTTTCAGATGTACGTAATGCCCCTTAACTTCTTAAGGACCGCCGGCGTATATGTACGGCAGAAGTCTGGTCTTTAACCGTGGAGCGGGGTTTCTGCTATTTTAAATGGCAGAGACCCGCGGCACATATATGTGATCAGTCATGAGGCTGATCGTATACATTTTACCCTTCAGATGCCGTGGTCAAATGTGACCACGGCATCTGATCAGTCCGGAAGCGGAAGTCGCGTGCTTCCGCTCTGGTAACAGTGTTCCCCGGCCTCAAGCAGGCTTCGGTGTCTGTTTCAGGAATATACCAATACAGGCCACTAGGTGGCAGCATTGTATTGTTATATTGCAAATGAAATGTTCAATGATGGCTATTTATCCATCAATGAACACAATGGGAAATCTAATGATTGCCAGTTATTATCACCCAAGGTGAAAAAAAAAAGTAAAAAAAAAATGTTTTTACAAATAATTTTTTTTTTTGTTCAAATCACCCCTTTTCCTTAAAATAAAAATACTTAACCAATAAAAAAATAAACATCATGGGCATTGCCGTGTGCATAAATGCCCATACAATTAAAATATAACAATATTAATGGCATACAGCAAATGGTGTAACGGAGATCAAAAAGTCGCACACACTTTAATTTGGTATCACTAAAAAGAACAGATCGTCCTGCAAAGAATGAGCCCTCACACAGCCCTGTACACATAACTACAAAAAAGTTATAGGGGTCAGAATATGGGTATAACATTTTTATTTATTTTTTCGCTCAAATGTTTTATTTATTTTTTTCCGTATTAAAACGCAAGAAAAAATATAATTAGATAAAACTGGATCAGTTGCTACACCAAACTGAGAAACCTATGGCTAGGTGCTCTTCCCGGCAACTTAACCTAGTGTCGCAAGAGAAAGTAGGTTATAGTGAATTTTAGATCTGGGAGGCACGGTCGTGTATATTAACCACAATGTAAGTGATACTGTAAATAATTTATTACATTAAAAATTAACAAAAAATAAAATAAAAATCGGAGCAGTGACATCAAAGTTCTAAATAGTCCAAGTTTGTTCAACCTGTTTCATGAATGGGCATCCCAGTGAAGAGTAATATAGTATCTCAAGAGATCAGCGACTGTATGTGTCAGAGAGCTTCCCCTTAGCTATGACAATCTTCCTTTTTACTTATAAGTGCCAGTAAGTGTCTCTCCATCTGATAGAGAGAGAACCTCACAATACATCCAAGCTGCACAGTGCAAAGCATCGCTGATCTCTTGCAATACTATATTGCTCATAACAAGGCTGCCCATTCATGAAACTTGGGCAATTTAGAACTTTGATGTCACTGCTCCCCCTACTGGACATTAATGGGATTTACTGTGAATATTTTATAGCCACATATAATGAGAATTCAAGTTTTCATTATATATTTTTCTTACTTTTATATATATAAAAAAAATGAAAAATTCTAATCTTTCTATTTTTCCTTTTTTTATTATATTTTTATCCATCATTTTTCATTTTTTATCCTTCTCTCACAAAGATGTCTGAATTGTTATGTAATACATTATTTACAGTATCACTTACATTGTGGTAAATATATGCGACCCTAGACATTTTGAGTGCCTCCCAGATCTAAAATTTGCAAGAAAAATGATACAAGTGTACAAACCGGATTCCCAAAAAGTTGGGACACTATACAAATCGTGAATAAAAACTGAATGCAATGATGTGGAGGTGCCAACTTCTAATATTTTATTCAGAATAGAACATAAATCACGGAACAAAAGTTTAAACTGAGAAAATGTACCATTTTAAGGGAAAAATATGTTGAATCAGAATTTCATGGTGTCAACAAATCCCCAAAAAGTTGGGACAAGGCCATTTTCACCACTGTGTGGCATCTCCCCTTCTTCTTACAACACTCAACAGACGTCTGGGGACCGAGGAGACCAGTTTCTCAAGTTTAGAAATAGGAATGCTCTCCCATTCTTGTCTAATACAGGCCTCTAACTGTTCAATCGTCTTGGGCCTTCTTTGTTGCACCTTCCTCTTTATGATACGCCAAATGTTCTCTATAGGTGAAAGATCTGGACTGCAGACTGGCCATTTCAGTACCCGGATCCTTCTCCTAGGCAGCCATGATGTTGTGATTGATGCAGAATGTGGTCTGGCATTATCTTGTTGAAAAATGCAGGGTCTTCCCTGAAAGAGATGACGTCTGGATGGGAGCATATGTTGTTCTAGAACCTGAATATATTTTTCTGCATTGATGGTGCCTTTCCAGACATGCAAGCTGCCCATGCCACACGCACTCATGCAACCCCATACCATCAGAGATGCACTGAACTGAGCGTTGATAACAACTTGGGTTGTCCTTGTCCTCTTTGGTCCGGATGACATGGCGTCCCATTTCCAAAAAGAACTTCGAATCGTGACTCGTCTGAGTACAGAACAGTCTTCCATTTTGCCACACTCCATTTTAAATGATCCCTGGCCCAGTGAAAACGCCTGAGCTCGTGGATCTTGCTTAGAAATGGCTTCTTCTTTGCACTGTAGAGTTTCAGCTGGCAACGGCGGATGGCACGGTGGATTGTGTTCACTGACAATGGTTTCTGGAAGTATTCCTGAGCCCATTCTGTGATTTCCTTTACAGTAGCATTCCTGTTTGTGGTGCAGTGTCGTTTAAGGGCCCGGAGATCATGGGCATCAAGTATGGTTTTACGGCCTTGACCCTTACGCACAGAGATTGTTCCAGATTCTCTGAATCTTCGGATGATGTTATGCACAGTTGATGATGATAGATGCAGATTTTTCGCTGGGTAACACCTTTCTGATATTGCTCAACTATCTTTCTGCGCAACATTGTGGGAATTGGTGATCCTCTACCCATCTTGGCTTCTGAGAGACACTGCCACTCTGAGAAGCTCTTTTTATACCCAATCATGTTGCCAATTGACCTAATTAGTGTTAATTGGTCTTCCAGCTCTTCGTTATGCTCAAATTTACTTTTTCCAGCCTCTTATTGCTACTTGTCCCAACTTTTTGGGGATTTGTTGACACAGTGAAAATTTGAATCAACGTATTTTTCATTTAAAATGATACATTTACTCGGATTAAACGTTTGATCTGTCATCTACGTTCTATTATAAATAAAATATTGACATTTGCCATCTCCACATCATTGCATTAAATTTTTATTCACAATTTGTTTAGTGTCCCAACTTTTTGGGAATCCGGTTTGTAGTATAGTTGGAATGGTACTGACCTGGAGAATGAAGATAACAGTTCAATTATCCCACATAGTGTACAGTGTAATAAAAACCTTTATCAGAATTGAGTTTTTTCTCATTCTACCCATTTGGAATTTTTCTTCCGCTTCCCACTACATCGTATGCAATTGTAAATGGCTCCATTAGAAAGTGCGACTTGTCCCGCAAAAAATAAGCCTTCATAAGGCTATGTGAACGGAAAAATAAAAAAGTTATGACTTTGGGAACGCTGGGAGTGAAAAACGAAAATGCACAAATTAAAATCGCCCCGTCCTTAAAGGGTTAAGATATAGATTGTATCCTCAAACTATTGCCCTGGGACAAAAAGCTATAGTGCCCCCATAACAGTACCAGTCATGTTTCCCCCTTAAAGGTGAAAGCCACAGTACCCCATAAAGTGCTTCCGTAGGAGTAGCAGACACAGTTCCCCCATAACACTGACAGCCATGGTGCTCCTATACCACCGAGTCGCTGTTCCCCTCTTAAAGGGTTTGTCCACAATAAAAAAAAGCATGGCTTAGTAAGAGCACCACACCTGTCCATAGGTTGTGTCTGGTACTGCAGCTGAGCTCCACTGAAGTGAGTGGTGCAATAACCCCACAAAAGACAGGTGTGGCGCTGACTTTGGAAGAAAGCAGTTGTGCTTTTCCTATGCTAGACAACTCCTTTAACAGCGACAGTCATTATGCCCACATAATAGGGACCAACAGAGTGCCCACAACTAGCGGCAGCCACAGAGACCTCATAGCGGAGACTGCCATGGTGCCCCTGCAGTGTCCCGCTCCAGAGTTGCAGTACACCGCAAAGTGCAACAGAATGTATTTCTGTGTATTACATGTATTTACTCTATTTTGTATGCACAAGGTATGTCCCCATTCATATGCCCCACAAAAAAGATAGAACATGTCCTATTCTTTTCCATCTTGGAGACAAGAATAGGCATGGTTACAATGGATGCACAAAAAAAATAAAAATAACAGATGCAATACGGGTGCATTGTTTGCGGATATACAGTTGTGTGAATGCACCCTTAGGCTAAATAGTGAGAGGAGTACATGTTGCTGACTCATGAGCCAGCCTGGACCCAAATCCATCAACAGCTGGGTCAGAGAAAACAACTACAAAAGCAGGCCAGATGTAACAGAGAGGTTTAGAGAAAGCCCAGTAGAGATAACCTGTCTAAGAACTGTATAGTATCCATATTCAGGAGCGCAATGCCAGACATCCACCTTGAGATGTCAGAAATACCCACATCCCAAGGTGGATTCTGTGGACATGTACTGCAAGTACAGCAACCTGTTAAAAAAAGGAGCAGCGTTTTTTGAATCAGTAGATCCAAAGAGACAACCAGATGTACAAGACTTAATGTGACAAAATGTAGGACCCATGCTCCAGAGACTCCTCTGGTTGCCCGACATAAGCCACAATAAGAACAAGGATCTCGACCCCTTATTGAAAGGGATCAGAGAGACTTGGAAAGAGCTAAATAATACACTAGCCCCTAACCCATCTCCACTGTTGCCAGCAAACCTCATCCCTGACCTACTAGGTAAAAGCAGTGATATTCACCTGGAAATCAGGTTTTCATTAACCCAAGCTAGAATAGGCGATTTATTCCCGGACACAGAAGCAGCTATATTGAGCAGACTCCCGGAGCGAATTAAAGACTCACCGGGCTTTTTCCTAACAAAAGCATACTTAGGTGCTGTGTGCGGTGGACTGGGAAAGAGGTGCACCCCAGGCAGATCTTTAACTGACTTTGAAAAGATCATAATCTCACCACTCCCTAAGCAGAGGAGAATCGCATCACTCTATGCTTTGGTGGGAGCTGAGGGCGAGGCGAAAAAAACACTCTACGTCAGGATCTCAAAAAGATTCTAGCTTTCTCACATGGAACGTCACCATGTATACGCTTACAGGAAAACCACTTCAAGCTTCTTACCAGATGGTATAGAACTCCGGAGTTCTTACACAGATGTGGTGTGGCCCCTGATCGGCTGTGCTGGAGATGTGGCAGAGGTTCATTTTCACTATCTCACATATGGTGGTCTTGCCCACTGATTATACCCTTCTGGGAGAATATCTCCAAGATAATTAATAAAGTTACCACCCCTGAGCTGAAGATCACACCAGAAATGGTTTTCTTTTCCCTACCAACTGACCTATATAGGCCATCTAAACGCAATTTAGTGACCCATGTCATATCGGCAGCTAAGGCCATTATCCCTCTCCGCTGGAGAAATACCAATACTCCTTCTATACAGGAATGGAAAGCCAAAGTTAATCAAATATCCCAATTCGAAGAAATGACGAGTTGGATTAATAGAAATCATAAGAAATTCTTAAAAACCTGGCAACCTTGGAGGGCACTGAATGAGGGTGAGTGAGGTGGCTTGATCTAGGGTTGGACCGAGAGTACGTTCAGAGAAAAAGACCATCACGTAACCAACAGGGCAAACAGCCGTAAGGTTTTTCAGGATATTGATAGACTCAATAGTCTTATGATTCGGCGTATACCCCCCCCCCCCTCTTTCCCCTAGTCTCTTCCTTCTTTTCCCACCTCAACTTTTCTTTTTATATTACTTTCTTTATACCAATGTCTGTGTCTTTTACTGCATATATTTAACACATGACCTGCACAACGTCATCTTGCCAGGGTGACCCTAAATAGTCAGACTTATGGTACTTTGGAACTAGGAATGCTTATTTAGATGTAGCGCATAGTCATGTACCTTCTACATCATAGCTGGCTGCTACTCTCTGAATGACTATGACATTGCCATGTGTTACCTAATATTCTCATGCCTGTAAAAATTTGTAACTCCCTTTCTATAGATTTCAAATCATTGCCTTCAGGATACTTTCTGTTTGTATCTATATAAAAATTCTGAAAATAAAGAATTTATAAAAAAAAAAAAAAAAAGGAGCAGCGTTTTTGTCTGCCATTAGTGGGAACCACCCTGTAGTTGCATCGCATTACCTAAAGTGTACACCCCATGCCTGGATATAAAAGTCAGCTAGAGAAGCACAGAGTAAGGAAGACTACTTTAAAGGGGTTATCCAAGACAAAGCTTTATTTTTTTAACAGACATCTTAAGAGTGGCTGGACCCATGCCAGGGTATACTTACCTGGTGCCTGCCACTGTATTCCGGCTGCATCGCTCCACTGCCACATCCGCAGGTCCCAGGTCTCTGGGAATCGATATGCTGTAGATGGGCAGTGACCTGTAACCCGTGCAGCAAGTGTACCCAATGATGTACCACATGGGTGACAGGTCTTTGCTGCGGCCAGTGATTGGCTGCAGCAGTCACAGTCACATGACGCCCATCAATTCACCTGTAGGCCCTTGCATATAATTTTTTAGAGGGTCAGCAGACCTGTAGACCCTCACATATCATTTTTTAGAGGGTCAGCTCACCTACAGGCCCTCACCTACAATCTTTTATAGGGTCAGCTTACCTGCAGGCCCACGCATATAATGTTTTATAGGGTCAGCTCACCTGCAGGCTCTCGAATATAATGTTTTAGAGGGTCAGCTCACCTGAAGTCCCTCGCATGTAATTTTTTTGAGGGTCAGCTCACCTGTAGGCCCTCCCCAAAATTATTGGGAGGGTTATCTAATCTGCAGGCTCTAACATATACTTTTTTAGAGGGTCAGCTTGTCAGCAGGCCTTCACCTATAATCTTTTGCAGGGTCAGCTCACATACAGGCCCTTGCATATAATGTTTTATAGGGACAGCTCACATGCAGGCCATTACATATAATGTTTTAGAGGTTCAGCTCGCCTCCATGCCCTCACATATACTTTTGTAGAGGGTTAGCTCGCCAGCAGGACCTCACCTATAATCTTTTACAGGGTCAGCTTACCTGCAGGCCCTCGAATATAATGTTTTATAGGATCAGCTCACCTGCAGGCCCTCGCACATAATAGTTTAGAGGGTCAGCTCAACTATAGGCCTTCGCATATCATTTTTAGAGGGTCAGGTCACCTGTAGGCCCTTGCATATAATTTTTTAGAGGGTCAGCATACCTGTAGACCCTCACATATAATTTTTTCGAGGGTCAGCTCATCTGCAGGCCCTTGCATAGAATTTTGTAGAGTGTCAGCTCACCAGTAGGCACTCGCATATATTGTTTTACAGGGACAGCTCACTTGCAGGCCCTCACATATAATTTTTTAGAGGGTCAGCTCACCTGCAGGCCCACGCAAATAATTTTTTAGAGGGTCAGCTCATCTGCATACCGTCACCTAAAATGTTTTATAGGTTCAGCTCACTTGTAGGCCCTCGCATATAATGTTTTCCATGTTTAGCTCACCTACATGCCCTTCTATAAAAGGGTCAGCTCACCAGCAGGCACTCATCTGCAATCTATTATAGGGTCAGCTCACCTGTAGGCCACGCATATAATGCTTTATAGGGTCGGCTCACCTGCAGGCCTTTACATATAATTTTTTAGAGGGTCATCTTGCCAGCAGGCCCTTGCATATAATGTTTTACAGGGACAGCTCACCTGCAGGCATTCACATATAATTTTTTAGAGGGTTAGCACACCTGCAGGCGAATGCATATAATGTTTTAGAGGGTCAGCTCACCTGCAGGCCCTCACATATAATTTTTTTAAGGGTCAGCTTACCTGTAGGCCCTCACATAAATATTTAGAGGGTCAGCTTGCAAGCATGCCCTCACCTATAATCTTTTACAGGGTAAGCTCACATGCAGGCCCTTGAATATAATGTTTTACAGTGTCAGGTCACCTACAGGCCCTTGTCTATAATTTTTAGAGGGTCAGCTCACCTACAGGCCCTCGCATATAATGTTTTACAGGGACAGCTCACCTGCAGGCTTTCATATATAAATTTTTAGAGGGTCAGCTCACTTGCAGGCCCTTGCATATAATTTTTTACCGGGATAGCTCACCTGTAGGCCCTCAGATATTATTTTCGAGGGTCAGCTCGCCACCAGGCCCTCACATATTCTTTTAAAGGGTAAGCTCACTTACAGGCCCTTGAATATAATTGTGTAGAGGGTCAGCTCACCTGCAGGCCCTCTCGCATATAATATTTTACAGGGCCAGCTCATAGGCAGGCCCTTGCATATCATTTTTTTGAGGGTCAGCTCACCTGCAGGCCCTCACATATAAATTTTTAGAGGGTCAGCTCGCCACCAGGCCCTCACATATTCTTTTAAAGGGTAAGCTCACTTACAGGCCCTTGAATATAATTGTGTAGAGGGTCAGCTCACCTGCAGGCCCTCTCGCATATAATATTTTACAGGGCCAGCTCATAGGCAGGCCCTTGCATATCATTTTTTTGAGGGTCAGCTCACCTGCAGGCCACCGCATATAATTTTTTTAGAGGATCAGCTAAACTGCAGGCCCTCGCATATAATTTTTTAGAGGGTCAGCTCCCTTTCAGGCCCACGCATATAATGTTTTATAGGGTCAGCTCACCTGCAGGCCCTCACATATAATGTTTTACAGGGTCAGCTCATCTGCAGGCCCTTGCATAGAATTTTATAGAGGGTCAGCTCACATGTAGGCCCTTGCATATAATGTTTTACAGGGACAGCTCACTTGCAGGCCCTCACATATAATTTTTTAGAGGGTCAGCTCACCTGCAGGCCCACGCAAATAATTTTTTTGAGCGTCAGCTCACCTGCAGGCCTTCGCATATAATTTTTTAGAGGTTTATCTCACCTACAGGCCCTCACATATAATGTTTTACAAGGTCAGCTCACCTGCAGGCCCACACATATAATTTTTTAGGGGGTCAGCTCGCCAGCAGGCCCTCGCCTATAATCTTTTACAGGGTAAGCTCATCTGCAGGCCCTTGAATATAATGTTTTACAGTGTCAGGTCACCTACAGGCCCTTGCATATAATGTTTTATAGGGACAGCTCACCTGCAGGCTTTCGCATATACATTTTTAGAGGGTCAGCTCACTTGCAGGCCCTTGCATATAATGTTTTACCGGGATAGCTCACCTGCAGGCCCTCAGATATTATTTTCGAGGGTCAGCTCACCTGCAGGCCCTCACATATAAATTTTTAGAGGGTCAGCTCGCCAGCAGGCCCTCACCTATATTCTTTTAAAGGGTAAGCTCACTTACAGGCCCTTGAATATAATTGTATAGAGGGTCAGCTCACCTGCAGGCCCTCTCGCATATAATATTTTCAGGGCCAGCTCATAGGCAGGCCCTCGCATATAATTTTTTTAAAGGTTAGCTCACCTGCAGGCCACCGCATATCATTTTTTTAGAGGATCAGCTAAACTGCAGGCCCTCGCATATAATTTTTTAGAGTGTCAGTTTACCTGCAGGCCCTTGCATATAATTTTTAGAGGGTCAGCTCACTAGCAGGCCCTCACCTACAATCTTTTACAGAGTCAGCTCACCTTCAGGCCCTTGCATATAATGTTTTAAATGTTCAGCTCACCTTCAGGCCCATGCATATAATGTTTTATAGGGTCAGCTCACCTGCAGGCCCCCGCATATAATGTTTTACAGGGTCAGCTCATCTGCAGGCCCTTGCATAGAATTTTATAGAGGGTCAGCTCACCTGCAGGCCCTCGCATATAATGTTTTACAGGGACAGCTCACTTATAGGCCCTCACATATAATTTTTTTGAGGGTCAGCTCATCTGCAGGCCATTGCATATAATTTTTTAGAGGTTCATCTCACCTACAGGCCCTCACATATAATGTTTTACAAGGTCAGCTCACCTGCAGGCCCTCACATATCATTTTTTAGAGTGTCAGCTCACCAGCATGCCCTTATCTATAATCTTTTACAGGTAAGCTCACCTGCAGGCCCTTGAATATAATATTTTACAGGGTCAGGTCACCTTCAGGCCCTCACATATAGTTTTTTAGAGGGTCAGCTCGCCAGCAGGCCCTCACCTATAATCTTTTACAGGGTAAGCTCACCTGCAGGCCCTTGAATATAATGTTTTAAAGGGTCAGGTCACCTACAGGCCCTCGCATATAATTTTTTAGAGAGTCAGCTCACCTATAGGCCCTCTCATATAATGTTTTACAGGGACAGTTCACCTGCAGGCCCTCGCATATAATTATTTTCGAGGGTCAGCTCACCTGCAGGCCCTCACATATACATTTTTAGAGGATCAGCTCGCCAGCAGGCCCTCACCTATAATCTTTAACAGGATAAGCTCACCTACAGGCCCTTGAATATAATTTTGTAGAGGGTCTGCTCACCTGCAGGCCCTCGCATGTAATTTTTTTAGAGGGTCAGCTCACCTGCAGGCTCTCGTATATAATTTTTTAGAGGGTCAGCTCACCTGCAGGATCTCACATATAGTTTTTTAGAGGGTCAGCTCACTAGCAGGCCCTCACCTACAATCTTTTACAGGATCAGCTCACCTTCAGGCCCTTGCATATAATGTTTTACAGGGTCAGCTCACCTGAAGGCCCACACATATAATGTTTTATAGGGTCAGCTCACCTGCAGGCCCTCACATATAATGTTTTACAAAGATAGCTCACCTAAAGGCCCTTGCATATAATTTTTTAGAGGGTCATCTCACCTGCAGGCGCTCGTATATAATTTTTTAGAGGGTAATCTCACCTGCAGGCCCTCACATATAACTATTTTTGATGGTCATCTCACCTGCAGGCCCTCACATATAATTTTTTAGAGGGTCAGCTCGCCAGCAGGCCCTCACCTATAATCTTTTACAGGGTCAGCTCACCTTCTAGCCCTTGCATATAATGTTTTACAGGGTCAGCTCACCTGCAGGCCCACGCATATATTTTTTTTAAGAGGGTCAGCTCACCTGCAGGTCCTCACCTAATTATACCTAATAGGTCATTTGCACTTATGCAGCCTTGCTTGGATGTGGTAGCCGTTGATGTTTCTCAGGCTCTCTCTCCGGAATCGAACCCCGATTCCCCGTTACCCGTGGTCACCATGGTAGGCGCAGAAAGTAACATCGAAAGTTGATAGGGCAGACATCCAAATGGATCTTCGCCGTCACGGGTATGTGCTATTGGCTCCAGGTTATCTAGAGTCACCAAAGTGGCAGCAGGCCCTCACCCATAATGTTTTAGATGGTCAGATCAGCAAGCCCTTGCTCCTAATGTTTTTGAGGGTCACCAGCAGGCCATCAATCATAATTTTTGCTTGCAATTTTTGGCAGCACTTGCACCTTATATACAACTAAATATACAGGAAAGAATGTTTCCTAACAATTTTTCTCTAAAATCGATTTTATCTTCAAGTTTTGTGTGTATTATTGTCAGTCTGTAAAAGTGGCGTACTACCCGGACAACACCTTTCCCAGCAGCGACCTGAGAGTCCAAGATGCATCCAGACATCCTCCGAACCATTTTGGTGGTGTTTCCATCAATTTCTGACCTTTTCTTATAAACCAGGCACCCTCATCTCTTTAGAGCAGGGGGTGCCTGGTTTAATGCTCGGGTTCTTCCATTAACTTCAATTATACTCTACCGAGCACCCGAGCACTTTGGTGCTCGATCAACACTAGTCTGCACTGCTTCCCTCACCGAGTAAAGCGGTCGTACTGTCCTTGTTGTCACCACTTACACTAGTTCTCTACTGAACCATATCACCCTCTTCTACTTCTCCCCTTCCGCAAGGAGAGTATTGCACTTCCCCAGATACTGTTTCTGCTTGTTTGGCCATTTTCCATAGCCTTTTGGATCTTGTAGGCCCCCTTTCTGCTGTAGAGTATCTGCGCGGGTAGTATGGATCTGTTACCGATATTTTTTCTGGGACTTCGTGGCGTTCGACATCCGCACTCCCTTCCTGGTGCAGCATTTATCCCATATCTGGTTCCGGTCTGTCCCTTAGCCTCAGTACTTTTTCTTTAGCTTCCGGTTAGGTCTGCTCGTTCAGGCAGCCTTCCATGAGTATAAGATGGCTTCTCTCTTCTCTTGTTATAGAGCTGAAGATCCTCCTCTCCATGTCTCTGCTTACCACATTGTAATTCTCCTTGAGGAACATTTTTAAGAGACAAACCCCTTGGCCGTAGGTCTAAAGGGGACGTTTTTTTGATCCCGAAGGACTCTCTTTTCCTACCAGGTTACTTCCCAATTTTTTTGTGTTGTTTTGAGGTCGGTTCCACTGTCTTGTTCACATTGTGTCTCTTCTCTCCCTTGATATTCTTTTCTTATGGGCCATGGTCATGTCTGACATCCAGGTTCTATAGCCCTGATTTGTTAATGGTTCTGCTGGAGTGCCTATTCTCCTTTGACAGCCTGGTGTAGAGTTTGGGGTTGTCGCCTTCTGTCACCTCTACTTATTCCCCCATAGGGGGGAAAGATTTGTCACGTCTGCAGTTCTCTGGTCCTTGGTATCCAGACACCATTTTTAGTTTGTTTTCTTCTCATGCCATGTTGTAACTGTTGATCACTTCCTGGTATGCTGGTCCTTGGGTATCACCTTCCTTTGGCTACTTTCACATGAGCCGCACGGACCTCAGGCAGGCTGTTCCGTCGGGTGAACAGCCTGTCGGATCCGTCCTGCCGCTGGTGACTGTGTGCCTCCGGACTGCTGCTCCCTCCCCATTGACTATAATGGGGGCGGGAACGGAGTTCCCGAAAGACACTGCAGCGCACGGTGAGAGGCTGCTGGAACAAATGTTGGACATGTCGTAGTTTTATCCCGGCAGCCTCTCACCATGTGCTGCTGTGTCTCCACCAGAACTCCGCCCCACCCCCATTATAGTCAATGGGGACGGAGCGGCAGTCCAGAGACACACGGTCACTAGTGGCAGGACGGATCCGACAGGCTGTTCATCCGGCAGAACAGCCTGCCCGAGGTCCGTGCCACTAGTGTGAAACTAGACTTAGAAGTCTTCTAGGCCCAGGCTATGTTTTCTCTCTTTGGTATATTCCATAGTCGCTCCATTTGCTCTGGCGCCTGACTTGTTTTCATTCTTGCCTATCTTGTGGATATTCGGTGTGCTCTCAACTTCTTCTGAAGTCTCCTAAGCCGTGGCTTATGTCCCCGGGGCTGTTCTTCTTCTGCCCAGCCGGGCATCTGGGTATTCAGATGCTTTCTGGCTGGCCTTCCTGGGAATGGCTCTTTCTGTCCTTTTTCAGGGGTCCGGGTGTGTCCTCCCAAATGCAATTCTGTGTGGGGACTTATGACAGGCCTTGGATTCATTCTGGTCTTGTTCCCTCCCATGGTACTGCTCTTTAACGTCCCATGGTCTTCTGTATCCACCAATGATACAAGCGAGAAAGTAGGATTTTTGTCTTACCTGTAAAATCCTTTTCTCGCTGCGAGAAAAGGATTTTACAGGTAAGACAAAAATCCTACTTTTCAACTACCAGTGCAGCCGTGAAACCTGTAACATCTTGTGAACAGTGCATCCTGTTTAGCAACAGCCAATTCATTGCATGAGAACAACTGTCCTTATCTGTTTGCATTTGAATTCTTCAGTAAAGAACTGTTCTGCTGCACAACTGCCTCATCATTGCTCCCTGCACCCCTAGTACACTGCAAAGTGTTGGCATCATGACAACTGGGACCCTGCCTTGCACCTCAAAACATGCAACACCAAGGGAGGAGAATCCTAGAACCAAAGACTGCCACGAAGGGAAGAAAGGTGCACCCTTCCACATCACTGCATGAGGCCAGGAAACATCAGAACCGTGAGTACTACTACAACTCCCATCCGGCCATCCACACTCAAGCATGCCTCTGCAGCATGCTGCACTCCATCACATTGTGCAAAACAAGTGGCAGACAGAAAGTCTCATAAAAGTGATAGTCATGGTGTGCCTATACCAGTGTCATGTACAGTTTCACCCATAACAGTGACAGCAATAGCGTTTCCTTTAATGTTACAGCTATAGTGCCCCCTTTAAAGTGTAAACTACAGCACCCCTTCTTATTGTCGGCAGCAGGAACAATCTCCAGCTGCCATAAAAAAAATCTAATGATTAGGTTAATCTTGAAGAAAAATTGGAAGTCTGAAAGCTCGGTCCTTTTTTCAAGAGTCTGCTGAACTTGGCAGGAGTGTGGGCATGTGTGTCATGGTACTGCAATATTAGCAAACAATCGACTATGCCAACTTGAAGGTGATGAAGTCCTCCAACATGACGCCAGTTTGGGCAAATTGGTGCATGCCCAGTAGATGTTGACAGTCTCACCTGGAATGTCTTTGATTTAGTAGCTAGGACTGCGTTGATTGGTATCAAAAGGATTATTACTCCAAGTCCTGCCAGGACTGACGGTCCCAGCTCTAACCAGAGGAATACCACAGAAACTATGATCTGCAGAGGTGAGGACCAAATGAGATGAATGGAGTTCGACAGATCCATGAATTCCTGTGCATCTGCAGACATCAGGTTCACGGTTTCTCCTACTGTTGACTCCTTCCTGATGGCATTTGAGACAGTCAGAGCCTAGAGGGATAGAGAAGACCATGGGTCAATGACAGATCTATTCTTCTGTTTTAAGAGGCGCCATAGATTTTAAAGAAGTTTTTGAATCCTGATCTTCCTGATTCAGTGACAGACACATTTGTTGCATGTAGGGAAACCCTGACGTTATATTGCAATACAAGCCCTGAATCCTGATCTTCCTGATTCAGCGACAGACACATTTGTTGCATGTAGGGAAACCCTGAAGTTATATTGCAATAGCCTTACAAGCCCATGTAGACCGTTTAGACTATTCATCATGTATACTCACTTTTTTGTATATGGCAGCGGTTAGTGTTGTACGGATTCTCATTCCCAAGACGAAGCAGCCCTGGAAATATTGCTGCAGGCAGAGTGACTGGATTAAACCTGTTACCAGCAGCAAGGTCGCATAAAAAAATCCCTTCCATAGATACTCCTTAGGGTTGGATGTGAATGAAACCATCGCTCTGCAAATCAGCAACAGGACACATTACAATACATTAAAATACTGTAACATCAAGTAGTATTTTCCCTGAAAAAAAACAAACTGAGATGGAACTTAAAGCTTCTGGACCTCAAAGCAAAATCACTAACAGACTGGTATTCTGCTCAGACTGTCTGTATCGGGTTGCTGTTTTTTTCATTGACTGTGACTGTATTTTCTCCTCACTGCTTTGGAGTCCTGCTCTGACTCCACATATGGCTAGCTTAGGAGTCCCTTTTCTGTGTCCATATATCTTGCCGTGTACCGGGGTGGGGTCCCCAGGACACAGCAAAGTCACGAATTAGGAAAGCAACTCCAACACCAGCTTTTACTAAACTGAATTTTTACTGAAACGTGATAATGAACACAGCCCCAAATGCTAGGAAACATAAAATTAATTTGCATACACTCAGTCCGAAGGCTGAGACCCCTGTGCTGCACAGCACGGCGCCCTCTGATGGATGCCAGAAGAAATTTGCGGTAATTTACCTACTTGCGGGCACAACTAAAACTGCCTCGCCGTACCTTTTATTACCCTGAAGCAAACACAAACAATTTTTGGGGTGCTTAGTACGGGCTAGCCTGCGGTGCAGCTGTCACAAGTAATGGGGAGGGGAAAACACCAGATAACACACAGAAGGAAATAGACAGGAGTCTAGACCTCAGAGCTAAGGGAGAGGGATGGTGACCTCCAAGAAATCCCTTGACCTCTCCCTGACTCCTGCCAAGGTTTCTCCCAGAACCTTAGCCCTAGAGACCCTGGAAAGCCCTAGGAGTGGTGGCAGGGAAAGAGAGTATAACACTACTGGTTTGTTCCCGATGAAGGAACCAGCATCTCCCTGAGGCCTAGAAACACAAACACAAGCAAACAACATAATGCAAAACAAAATGCACTTAGCTTAAAGAAGAATGGAGGAGCAGGAGATCCAAAGGAACAACACACCAGATCAACCAACTCCAGCAGGAAATATCAACCTCATGGTAAGCAGTGTGAGTGAGAACTAAATAGAGCCTCAGTAATGACCACAAGCTGCACCTCACATATGGAATCAGTGCTCCCGTTAAAGGGGAGGTAGTCCCAAACACAGTATTGATTTTTAAATTGTCCCTGCCGGATCTGAAACCAACAACCTTTTGCACTGAAGGCAAAGACTGTAACCACTGAGCTATAGCGTTCAATGTTAGTAAATGGAAGATGTTCTACGGCTAAAAACATCAGTAGTATTTTTCCCTGGTATAATGTACTCAGATGTACAATGTATTGGTATGTGCAGATACATTTCTATATATATATACCAGGACCTTGTATGGTAGTTATATATATATAGAGCGATCTTGAATAGCCGCCAAAGTGGAAGTTGCAAGGGAGGAGAGGGCTGAAAAGAAGTTGCAGGGAGGGGCTATCAAAAATTTGCTGTGGGCCAGTCTTTTCTAGTTATGCCACTGACTATAAGGCCTCATGCACACAAATGAATCTGTTTTGCAGTCCACAAACCCTGGTACCAAAAAATACTGATACCGTCCATGTGCTGTCCGTATCTGTATGTCCGGTCAGCAAATTACAGAACATGTCCTATTCTGATCCGTAAAATGGACCCACAAAAAGTATAAGTATGGCACTCAGATGGCCGTGGGTTCGATATCCGGCAGACACAACTTTAAAATACAGACTTAATAAATGTTAAATACACAACATGAAAAAAATTAGTTATTTAGATTCCAGAACATTGTATATGTGAATATATAATAAATCGGGAAAATACACAGGAGTGTCTCTAACTTGGAAAAAATATGTTACTTAATTTACCGCCCTGTGCCTTGGCCGTTCCGATGGTGTTAGGATCCCTGCTACCCTCCATTGCTCGCTCCTGTCTTGACGTGGCAGGAAATAGCTGTAAAAATGAGCCACAGTCACAGCCATTCACTGCTATGTCAAGACAGCAGCAGGTGGTGGAGACCAACCAGTCCCTGGCTCCGTCAGAATGGCAGCGGCGGGGGAATCAGTGAGGTGAGTATAAATCGCTTTTATTTTTTTTAATACCATTTTCTGCCAGGAGAACTCTTTTTGCTTTGGTTGGAATACCTCTTTAAAGGGAACCTGTCATGTGGATATTTGATTATAATCTAACTAATTATATACAATCATTAACTACTAAAAAGTACCTTAGATGTATTCACTTACTGGTGTCACAGATGGTTACCTCATAATAAAAAAACAAAGATGCCACATGCCACATGCTAATGAGCTTATTTGAGTCCAGCGTGATGTCATTGAGTCCAGTGTATATTTAATTCAGAGCTATAGCCACTCCCCTGCCCACCTGCTGCTGATTCAAATGGAAAATAACTGTCAATCTGCAGCTGGTAGGCGGGGAGAGTCAGGAGCTCATAAATATTCATGACTCATCATTATCAGCTGGAGCTTTTCAATACAAGATGTTGGCAGATTGACTGGGTCAATTAAAGAAAGTGACCCAGCATTTTGCTAAGAGAATCAGTCACTTATTTATGTTGCCCTTAGTTAGGACACCATAAAACTGGTGACAGGTTCTCTTTAAATACCCTCCATTTACTGTCATAAATGTTGAAGTGTGTATAGGTGGCTTTCATAGGGCTGTACTGTAGACGTACCTCCTCAAATTTTAAATCTTTTAATTTGATGCTAATAATTTAGTGTAACTTAATTTTTATGGAGAAAAGAATGCATAGCTAATGCTTAAAAGGATATTCCACTTTAAAGGCTATACTATAAACAGCTAAGACAGCTAAGACCTGTCCTAGGTTGCTAATACGGCTTATATGTTTATACAGCTGGACCTCCCAATAACCTTAATACAGTTTACATGTTTATATGTTAAAGACAAAAACAGAGTTATTAACTGTGACTTCATGTTTTTGGATGTCATATAACAGTTATATATATCGTGTTCACAGAAGCAGAAAAGATAATATGCCTTTAAGATTCATTATATGAATGTAAGGTAAGCTTAATGACACAGCAGACACAACAGAAAGCATAAAGTTAAACTCTTGTTACTACCCAGAAGTCTTGACCAATTACAGCCAGCCTCACACTGAGCAGGAGTCTTGTCCAATCACAGCCGATCTTACACTCAGCCTGTGTGGGAAATCCCCTGCTAGAGTTATTATACACCAGAAAGAGGAGCTGAACAGACACACAGTTCTAGTCAGAGTTCAGTTTTATGGAAGCAAGAGGCATTTAGAACAGTTATATAATGTCCCTATTGTTAATGTAGTGATTAGAACTGTATACTGAACCAGTTATATGTATGTTTACTTACAGTTTAACCAAATTGCAACCAAATAGCAAATTACGAACTGCTCGTACCAGATCATACTAAGTCATAGAAAGTAAACTGCAAACCAAGTTGAGCAAGAAGAACTATTCGTTAAACCTCAGATATACCTGTCAAAGAGATCATAAAGCTTAAATAACTTAAACTGAGAGGGGGCATACTAAAAGGAATGACAGAGTGGAATGCCCATAGACTTTAAAAGAAAAGTGGAATTCCCATAGAGAATAATGGAAATGTAATATTTGAATTAGAGACAAAACCATTTGACATATTTAATAATTATTTAGCAGACATACCCTCCAAATTCAGTGGGATTATTTAATGTTTAGATTAAGTGGAATTATCACTGTTTTCTGCAGAATGACGAGGATGAATGACACAATGGAATGCCCATAGACTATAATGGGAAGTAAAATATGACTTTATTTGCAGGTAAATCTGTGTTATTTAGGAAATTAACCTTTACCGCAAGTGCTCCCTGGGTCGAGTAGCATATTGTAAAAAGAAAATTACCTTGGATTATAACTGTTTTCTATAAAATGCAAAGGGGAATGACATAATGGAATGCCCATAGACTATAATGGGAGGCGAAATTTGATTTGGAGTTTAAACTAGAGATGGCCTTGCGGTTCGCACGACAGTTGGTTTGCGGCGAACTTTGACCGTTCGCGATTTGCCGAACATGCGAACATATGGAGATATTCGCGTCTGCCATGTCCTGTCACATTGTGAAGAACTTTGACCCATGACACATCCATCAGGTGGTACAGGACAGCCAATTAAGACGTTTCAGCCCATGGACATACCCCCTACCTTATAAATAGACCCGATCTGGCCGCCATTTTACATTCAGTCTTTTGTCAGTGTAGGGACAGGTTGCTGTGTGGAGCAGGGACAGACTGTTAGGGACAAAAACGCTATCAAATAGGTCCACAAAAGTCCTTTTAAGGACTGGCATAGGTGTGCTATCGATAGGTGTGCAGTACAGAGGGGTGTAATACACTTATAATATACTAACATAGAAAGCATATTATAGTGGATTTGTATTGTGCAGCAGTGGTGAGCGGTTCTGCAGCTACACACAGTGACAAACGCAATTAGAAAAAATAATTATAACTGGTGTGATATACCAATCGCCTGCCAAAAAAACTGATAGAAGCGGGGTGTTATATACCAATAATATACTTTCTATATAGTGCATTTGGGTACTGCAGCATTTGTTTGCGGTTTTGCTGCGTTCCCTCTGCTATACACAGTGACAAACGGTATTGGGAAAAATAATTATAACTGGTGGCACAATGGAATGCCTATATATGGACTATAATGGAAAGTAAAATATGAGTTTATTTGCAGGTAAATCTGTGTTATGTAGGAAATTAACCTCTACCACAAGTGTTACCTGGGTAGAGTAGCATATTGTAAAATGAAAATTACCTTGGATTATAACTGTTTTCTATAGAATGCAAAGGTGAATGACATAAAGAAATGACCATAGACTATAAAGGGAGGCAAAATTAGATTTGGAGTCTGAACCATTTAACATATCAAGCAAATCTTTAGCAGGTTTACTCTTCAAATTCAGTGGGATTATCAAAATCTGTACAGAGGAACAGCTGACAGTTGCCCATAGCAACCAAATAGTTTACTTCGTTAATTTTTCAGAGGCTTATTTTTTTTTTACAAATTAAGGGTAGGGTCACACTGAACGCATACGCAGCATATATGACGCTGCGAGAAATGTTCCGGGCAGCAGAAAATACGCTGTGTATGCGCTAGGAGCAGACACACAGGGCTTTTCTCCGCTGTGTCTGCAGTGAGGTTTGAAGGTGGCCCGCGTGTCACAGTTACGTCGGTGCGCTTGGCCCACTTCCGAACCTTACTGCACACATAAGGCCGCGGAGGGAAAGCCCTGTGTGTCTGCTCCTAGCGCATACGCAGTGTATTTCCCGCTGTCCGGCACATTTCTCGCAGCCTCAAATACGTTGCGTATGCGCTCAGTGTGACCCTACCTTAAGGGTGTATTCAAACGTACTGTATCCTATATATATTTGATGCTGTAGATTTGAAGTTGTGTTCAGTCATTCTATTGAAAACAGTTATAATCCAAGGTCATTTTCATTTTACAATATGCTACTCTACCCAGGTAACATTTGCGGTAAAGGTTAATTTCATACATAGCACAGATTTACCTGCAAATGAACCCATAGTTTACTTCCCATTATAGTCTATGGGCATTCCATTGTGTCATTCACCTTGTCATTTCATAGAAACCAATGATAATCCCACTTAATCTCGATTTTAAATAATCCCACTGAATTTGAAGAGTAAGCCTGCTAAAGATTTACTTGATATGTTGAATGGTTCAGACTAGGGATGAGCGAACCCGAACTGTATAGTTCGGGTTCGTACCGAATTTTGGGGTGTCCGTGACACGGACCCGAACCCGGACATTTTCGTAAAAGTCCGGGTTCGGGTTCGGTGTTCGTCGCTTTCTTCGCGCTTTTGTGACGCTTTCTTGGCGCTTTTTGAAAGGCTGCAAAGCAGCCAATCAACAAGCGTCATACTACTTGCCCCAAGAGGCCATCACAGCCATGCCTACTATTGGCATGGCTGTGATTGGCCAGAGCACCATGTGACCCAGCCTCTATTTAAGCTGGAGTCACATAGCGCCGCCCGTCACTCTGCTCTGATTAGCGTAGGGAGAGGTTGCGGCTGCGACAGTAGGGCGAGATTAGGCAGATTAACTCCTCCAAAGGACTTGATTAACTGATCGATCTGCAGCTGTGGATCATTGAGCTGCTGATCCTCAATTGCTCACTGTTTTTAGGCTGCACAGACCGTTTGTCAGTCTCATTTTTCTGGGGTGATCGGCGGCCATTTTGTGTCTTGTGGTGCGCCAGCACAAGCTGCGACCAAGTGCATTTAACCCTCAATGGTGTGGTTGTTTTTTGGCTAAAGCCTACATCAGGGTGAAGCTGTCACACCAAGTGCATTTAACCAGCAATAGTCTGTTCATTTTTTGGCCATATCCCAGTCTAATTCTGTCACTAAATCCATACCGGTCACCCAGCGCCTAAATACTAGGCCTCAAATTTATATCCAGCTAAATCTGTCCCTAGTGCTGTAGCTGGGCGAGTTATTTAGTGTCCGTTCAAGCACATTTCTTGTTCTGGGTTGAAATACAATTCCCAATTTAGCAATTTCATAATTTAGTGGTTCCTGCTATATCAGAGCTCTTTGAAATCTATCCCAAAAAGGGTATATAATATTGAAGGTGCACATAGGGTCATTCAGAGTAACTTCACACACACCCGCTACTGTGTATTTCCAAGTCTAATTCTGTCACTAAATCCATACCGGTGACCCAGCGCCTAAATACTAGGCCTCAAATTTAATTCCCTCTAAATCTCTCGTTACCCACCGCTGTACTGTTGTTGCTGGGCAAGATATTTAGTGTCCGTCAAAGCACATTTTTTGTTCTGGGTTGAAGTACAATTCCCAATTTAGCAATTTCATAATTTAGTGGTTTCTGCTATATCAGAGCTATTTGAAATCTATCCCAAAAAGGGTATATAATATTGAAGGTGCACATAGGGTCATTCAGAATAACTTCACACACACCCGCTACTGTGTATTTCCAAGTCTAATTCTGTCACTAAACCCATACCTGTCACCCAGCGCCTAAATACTAGGCCTCAAATTTAATCCCTCTAAATCTCTCGTTACCGTTGTCCTGTTGTAGCTGGGAAAGTTATTTAGTGCCCGTCAAAGCACATTTTTTGTTCTGGGTTGAAGTACAATTCCCAATTTAGCAATTTCATAATTTAGTGGTTCCTGCTATATCAGAGCTATTTGAAATCTATCCCAAAAAGGGTATATAATATTGAAGGTGCACATAGGGTCATTCAGAATAACTTCACACACACCCGCTACTGTGTATTTCCAAGTCTAATTCTGTCACTAAATCCATACCGGTGACCCAGCGCCTAAATACTAGGCCTCAAATTTAATTCCCTCTAAATCTCTCGTTACCCACCGCTGTACTGTTGTTGCTGGGCAAGATATTTAGTGTCCGTCAAAGCACATTTTTTGTTCTGGGTTGAAGTACAATTCCCAATTTAGCAATTTCATAATTTAGTGGTTTCTGCTATATCAGAGCTATTTGAAATCTATCCCTAAAAGGGTATATAATATTGAAGGTGCACATAGGGTCATTCAGAATAACTTCACACACACCCGCTACTGTGTATTTCCAAGTCTAATTCTGTCACTAAACCCATACCTGTCACCCAGCGCCTAAATACTAGGCCTCAAATTTATATCCAGCTAAATCTGTCCCTAGTGCTGTAGCTGGGCGAGTTATTTAGTGTCCGTTCAAGCACATTTCTTGTTCTGGGTTGAAATACAATTCCCAATTTAGCAATTTCATAATTTAGTGGTTCCTGCTATATCAGAGCTCTTTGAAATCTATCCCAAAAAGGGTATATAATATTGAAGGTGCACATAGGGTCATTCAGAGTAACTTCACACACACCCGCTACTGTGTATTTCCAAGTCTAATTCTGTCACTAAATCCATACCGGTGACCCAGCGCCTAAATACTAGGCCTCAAATTTAATTCCCTCTAAATCTCTCGTTACCCACCGCTGTACTGTTGTTGCTGGGCAAGATATTTAGTGTCCGTCAAAGCACATTTTTTGTTCTGGGTTGAAGTACAATTCCCAATTTAGCAATTTCATAATTTAGTGGTTTCTGCTATATCAGAGCTATTTGAAATCTATCCCAAAAAGGGTATATAATATTGAAGGTGCACATAGGGTCATTCAGAATAACTTCACACACACCCGCTACTGTGTATTTCCAAGTCTAATTCTGTCACTAAACCCATACCTGTCACCCAGCGCCTAAATACTAGGCCTCAAATTTAAATCCCTCTAAATCTCTCGTTACCGTTGTCCTGTTGTAGCTGGGAAAGTTATTTAGTGCCCGTCAAAGCACATTTTTTGTTCTGGGTTGAAGTACAATTCCCAATTTAGCAATTTCATAATTTAGTGGTTCCTGCTATATCAGAGCTATTTGAAATCTATCCCAAAAAGGGTATATAATATTGAAGGTGCACATAGGGTCATTCAGAATAACTTCACACACACCCGCTACTGTGTATTTCCAAGTCTAATTCTGTCACTAAATCCATACCGGTGACCCAGCGCCTAAATACTAGGCCTCAAATTTAATTCCCTCTAAATCTCTCGTTACCCACCGCTGTACTGTTGTTGCTGGGCAAGATATTTAGTGTCCGTCAAAGCACATTTTTTGTTCTGGGTTGAAGTACAATTCCCAATTTAGCAATTTCATAATTTAGTGGTTTCTGCTATATCAGAGCTATTTGAAATCTATCCCTAAAAGGGTATATAATATTGAAGGTGCACATAGGGTCATTCAGAATAACTTCACACACACCCGCTACTGTGTATTTCCAAGTCTAATTCTGTCACTAAACCCATACCTGTCACCCAGCGCCTAAATACTAGGCCTCAAATTTATATCCAGCTAAATCTGTCCCTAGTGCTGTAGCTGGGCGAGTTATTTAGTGTCCGTTCAAGCACATTTCTTGTTCTGGGTTGAAATACAATTCCCAATTTAGCAATTTCATAATTTAGTGGTTCCTGCTATATCAGAGCTCTTTGAAATCTATCCCAAAAAGGGTATATAATATTGAAGGTGCACATAGGGTCATTCAGAGTAACTTCACACACACCCGCTACTGTGTATTTCCAAGTCTAATTCTGTCACTAAATCCATACCGGTGACCCAGCGCCTAAATACTAGGCCTCAAATTTAATTCCCTCTAAATCTCTCGTTACCCACCGCTGTACTGTTGTTGCTGGGCAAGATATTTAGTGTCCGTCAAAGCACATTTTTTGTTCTGGGTTGAAGTACAATTCCCAATTTAGCAATTTCATAATTTAGTGGTTTCTGCTATATCAGAGCTATTTGAAATCTATCCCAAAAAGGGTATATAATATTGAAGGTGCACATAGGGTCATTCAGAATAACTTCACACACACCCGCTACTGTGTATTTCCAAGTCTAATTCTGTCACTAAACCCATACCTGTCACCCAGCGCCTAAATACTAGGCCTCAAATTTAAATCCCTCTAAATCTCTCGTTACCGTTGTCCTGTTGTAGCTGGGAAAGTTATTTAGTGCCCGTCAAAGCACATTTTTTGTTCTGGGTTGAAGTACAATTCCCAATTTAGCAATTTCATAATTTAGTGGTTCCTGCTATATCAGAGCTATTTGAAATCTATCCCAAAAAGGGTATATAATATTGAAGGTGCACATAGGGTCATTCAGAATAACTTCACACACACCCGCTACTGTGTATTTCCAAGTCTAATTCTGTCACTAAATCCATACCGGTGACCCAGCGCCTAAATACTAGGCCTCAAATTTAATTCCCTCTAAATCTCTCGTTACCCACCGGTGTACTGTTGTTGCTGGGCAAGATATTTAGTGTCCGTCAAAGCACATTTTTTGTTCTGGGTTGAAGTACAATTCCCAATTTAGCAATTTCATAATTTAGTGGTTTCTGCTATATCAGAGCTATTTGAAATCTATCCCTAAAAGGGTATATAATATTGAAGGTGCACATAGGGTCATTCAGAATAACTTCACACACACCCGCTACTGTGTATTTCCAAGTCTAATTCTGTCACTAAACCCATACCTGTCACCCAGCGCCTAAATACTAGGCCTCAAATTTAAATCCCTCTAAATCTCTCGTTACCGTTGTCCTGTTGTAGCTGGGAAAGTTATTTAGTGCCCGTCAAAGCACATTTTTGTTCTGGGTTGAAGTACAATTCCCAATTTAGCAATTTCATAATTTAGTGGTTCCTGCTATATCAGAGCTATTTGAAATCTATCCCAAAAAGGGTATATAATATTGAAGGTGCACATTGGGTCATTCAGAATAACTTCACACACACGCTTCTGTGCATTTCCAAGTCTAATTCTGTCACTAAATCCATACCGGTGACCCAGCGCCTAAATACTAGGCCTCAAATTTAATTCCCTCTAAATCTCTCGTTACCCACCGCTGTACTGTTGTTGCTGGGCAAGATATTTAGTGTCCGTCAAAGCACATTTTTTGTTCTGGGTTGAAGTACAATTCCCAATTTAGCAATTTCATAATTTAGTGGTTTCTGCTATATCAGAGCTATTTGAAATCTATCCCTAAAAGGGTATATAATATTGAAGGTGCACATAGGGTCATTCAGAATAACTTCACACACACCCGCTACTGTGTATTTCCAAGTCTAATTCTGTCACTAAATCCATACCGGTGACCCAGCGCCTAAATACTAGGCCTCAAATTTAATTCCCTCTAAATCTCTCGTTACCCACCGTTGTACTGTTGTTGCTGGGCAAGATATTTAGTGTCCGTCAAAGCACATTTTTTGTTCTGGGTTGAAGTACAATTCCCAATTTAGCAATTTCATAATTTAGTGGTTTCTGCTATATCAGAGCTATTTGAAATCTATCCCTAAAAGGGTATATAATATTCAAGGTGCACATTGGGTCATTCAGAATAACTTCACACACACACGCTTCTGTGCATTTCCAAGTCTAATTCTGTCACTAAATCCATACCGGTCACCCAGCGCCTAAATACTAGGCCTCAAATTTATATCCCGCTGAATTTGAATACAATACATTGGGCCAAATAATATATTTGTTGTTGTGGTGAACCATAACAATGAGAAAAACATCTAGTAAGGGACGCGGACGTGGACATGGTCGTGGTGGTGTTAGTGGACCCTCTGGTGCTGGGAGAGGACGTGGCCGTTCTGCCACATCCACACGTCCTAGTGTACCAACTACCTCAGGTCCCAGTAGCCGCCAGAATTTACAGCGATATATGGTGGGGCCCAATGCCGTTCTAAGGATGGTAAGGCCTGAGCAGGTACAGGCATTAGTCAATTGGGTGGCCGACAGTGGATCCAGCACGTTCACATTATCTCCCACCCAGTCTTCTGCAGAAAGCGCACAGATGGCGCCTGAAAACCAACCCCATCAGTCTGTCACATCACCCCCATGCATACCAGGGAAACTGTCTCAGCCTCAAGTTATGCAGCAGTCTCTTATGCTGTTTGAAGACTCCGCTGGCAGGGTTTCCCAAGGGCATCCACCTAGCCCTTCCCCAGCGGTGAAAGACATAGAATGCACTGACGCACAACCACTTATGTTTCCTGATGATGAGGACATGGGAATACCACCTCAGCATGTCTCTGATGATGACGAAACACAGGTGCCAACTGCTGCGTCTTTCTGCAGTGTGCAGACTGAACAGGAGGTCAGGGATCAAGACTGGGTGGAAGACGATGCAGGGGACGATGAGGTCCTAGACCCCACATGGAATGAAGGTCGTGCCACTGACTTTCACAGTTCGGAGGAAGAGGCAGTGGTGAGACCGAGCCAACAGCGTAGCAAAAGAGGGAGCAGTGGGCAAAAGCAGAACACCCGCCGCCAAGAGACTCCGCCTGCTACTGACCGCCGCCATCTGGGACCGAGCACCCCAAAGGCAGCTTCAAGGAGTTCCCTGGCATGGCACTTCTTCAAACAATGTGCTGACGACAAGACCCGAGTGGTTTGCACGCTGTGCCATCAGAGCCTGAAGCGAGGCATTAACGTTCTGAACCTGAGCACAACCTGCATGACCAGGCACCTGCATGCAAAGCATGAACTGCAGTGGAGTAAACACCTTAAAACCAAGGAAGTCACTCAGGCTCCCCCTGCTACCTCTTCTGCTGCTGCCGCCTCGGCCTATTCTGCTGCTGCCGCCTCGGCCTCTTCCTCCGCCTCTGGAGGAACGTTGGCACCTGCCGCCCAGCAAACAGGGGATGTACCACCAACACCACCACCACCACCTCCGTCACCAAGCGTCTCAACCATGTCACACGCCAGCGTTCAGCTCTCCATCTCACAAACATTTGATAGAAAGCGTAAATTCCCACCTAGCCACCCTCGATCCCTGGCCCTGAATGCCAGCATTTCTAAACTACTGGCCTATGAAATGCTGTCATTTAGGCTGGTGGACACAGACAGCTTCAAACAGCTCATGTCGCTTGCTGTCCCACAGTATGTTGTTCCCAGCCGGCACTACTTCTCCAAGAGAGCCGTGCCTTCCCTGCACAACCAAGTATCCGATAAAATCAAGTGTGCACTGCGCAACGCCATCTGTAGCAAGGTCCACCTAACCACAGATACGTGGACCAGTAAGCACGGCCAGGGACGCTATATCTCCCTAACTGCACACTGGGTAAATGTAGTGGCAGCTGGGCCCCAGGCGGAGAGCTGTTTGGCGCACGTCCTTCCGCCGCCAAGGATCGCAGGGCAACATTCTTTGCCTCCTGTTGCCACCTCCTCCTTCTCGGCTTCCTCCTCCTCTTCTTCCACCTGCTCATCCAGTCAGCCACACACCTTCACCACCAACTTCAGCACAGCCCGGGGTAAACGTCAGCAGGCCATTCTGAAACTCATATGTTTGGGGGACAGGCCCCACACCGCACAGGAGTTGTGGCGGGGTATAGAACAACAGACCGACGAGTGGTTGCTGCCGGTGAGCCTCAAGCCCGGCCTGGTGGTGTGTGATAATGGGCGAAATCTCGTTGCAGCTCTGGGACTAGCCAATTTGACGCACATCCCTTGCTTGGCGCATGTGCTGAATTTGGTGGTGCAGAAGTTCATTCACAACTACCCCGACATGTCAGAGCTGCTGCATAAAGTGCGGGCCGTCTGTTCGCGCTTCCGGCGTTCACATCCTGCTGCTGCTCGCCTGTCTGCGCTACAGCGTAACTTCGGCCTTCCCGCTCACCGCCTCATATGCGACGTGCCCACCAGGTGGAACTCCACCTTGCACATGCTGGACAGACTGTGCGAGCAGCAGCAGGCCATAGTGGAGTTTCAGCTGCAGCACGCACGGGTCAGTCGCACTACAGAACAGCACCACTTCACCACCAATGACTGGGCCTCCATGCGAGACCTGTGTGCCCTGTTGCGCTGTTTCGAGTACTCCACCAACATGGCCAGTGGCGATGACACCGTTATCAGCGTTACAATACCACTTCTATGTCTCCTTGAGAAAACACTTAGGGCGATGATGGAAGAGGAGGTGGCCCAGGAGGAGGAGGAGGAGGAAGAGGGGTCATTTTTAGCACTTTCAGGCCAGTCTCTTCGAAGTGACTCAGAGGGAGGTTTTTGGCAACAGCAGAGGCCAGGTACAAATGTGGCCAGCCAGGGCCCACTACTGGAGGACGAGGAGGACGAGGATGAGGAGGAGGTGGAGGAGGATGAGGATGAAGCATGGTCACAGCGGGGTGGCACCCAACGCAGCTCGGGTCCATCACTGGTGCGTGGCTGGGGGAAAGGCAGGACGATGACGATACGCCTCCCACAGAGGACAGCTTGTCCTTATCCCTGGGCAGCCTGGCACACATGAGCGACTACATGCTGCAGTGCCTGCGCAACGACAGCAGAGTTGCCCACATTTTAACCTGTGCGGACTACTGGGTTGCCACCCTGCTGGATCCACGCTACAAAGACAATGTGCCCACCTTACTTCCTGCACTGGAGCGTGATAGGAAGATGCGCGAGTACAAGCGCACGTTGGTAGACACGCTACTGAGAGCATTCCCAAATGTCACAGGGGAACAAGTGGAAGCCCAAGGCCAAGGCAGAGGAGGAGCAAGAGGTCGCCAAGGCAGCTGTGTCACGGCCAGCTCCTCTGAGGGCAGGGTTAGCATGGCAGAGATGTGGAAAACTTTTGTCAACACGCCACAGCTAACTGCACCACCACCTGATACGCAACGTGTTAGCAGGAGGCAACATTTCACTAACATGGTGGAACAGTACGTGTGCACACCCCTCCACGTACTGACTGATGGTTCGGGCCCCATTCAACTTCTGGGTCTCTAAATTGTCCACGTGGCCAGAGCTAGCCTTTTATGCCTTGGAGGTGCTGGCCTGCCCGGCAGCCAGCGTTTTGTCTGAACGTGTATTCAGCACGGCAGGGGGCGTCATTACAGACAAACGCAGCCGCCTGTCTACAGCCAATGTGGACAAGCTGACGTTCATAAAATGAACCAGGCATGGATCCCACAGGACCTGTCCGTCCCTTGTCCAGATTAGACATTAACTACCTCCCCATAACCATATATTATTGGACTCCAGGGCACTTCCTCATTCAATCCTATTTTTATTTTCATTTTACCATTATATTGCGAGGCTACCCAAAGTTGAATGAACCTCTCCTCTGCCTGTGTGCTAGGCCTAAATATATGCCAATGGACTGTTGCAGTGGTGGGTGACGTGAAGCCTCATTCTCTGCTATGACATGCAGACTGATTCTCTGCTGACATGAAGCCAGATCCTCTGTTACGGGAGCTCTCTCCTCTGCCTGGGTGCTGGGCCTAAATTTATGACAATTGACTGTTGCAGTGGTGGGTGACGTGAAGCCTGATTCTCTGCTATGATATGAAGACTGATTCTCTGCTGACATGAAGCCAGATTGTCTGTTACGGGACCTTTCTCCTCTGCCTGGGTTCTGGGCCTAAATTTATGAAAATTGACTGTTGCAGTGGTGGGTGACGTGAAGCCTGATTCTCTGCTATGATATGAAGACTGATTCTCTGCTGACATGAAGCCAGATTCTCTGTTACGGGACCTTTCTCCTCTGCCTGGGTTCTGGGCCTAAATTTATGAAAATTGACTCTTACAGTGGTGGGTGACGTGAAGCCTGATTCTCTGCTATGATATGAAGACTGATTCTCTGCTGACATGAAGCCAGATTCTCTGTTACGGGACCTCTCTCCTCTGCCTGGGTGCTGGGCCTAAATTTATGACAATGGACTGTTGCAGTGGTGGCTGACGTGAAGCCTGATTCTCTGCTATGACATGCAGACTGATTCTCTGCTGTCATGAAGCCAGATTGTCTGTTACGGGACCTCTCTGCTCTGCCTGTGTGCTAGGCCTAAATATATGCCAATGGACTGTTGCAGTGGTGGCTGACGTGAAGCCTCATTCTCTGCTATGACATGCAGACTGATTCTCTGCTGTCATGAAGCCAGATTGTCTGTTACGGGACCTCTCTGCTCTGCCTGTGTGCTAGGCCTAAATATATGCCAATGGACTGTTGCAGTGGTGGGTGACGTGAAGCCTCATTCTCTGCTATGACATGCAGACTGATTCTCTGCTGACATGAAGCCAGATTGTCTGTTACGGGACCTCTCTGCTCTGCCTGTGTGCTAGGCCTAAATATATGCCAATGGACTGTTGCAGTGGTGGGTGACGTGAAGCCTCATTCTCTGCTATGACATGCAGACTGATTCTCTGCTGACATGAAGCCAGATTGTCTGTTACGGGACCTCTCTGCTCTGCCTGTGTGCTAGGCCTAAATATATGCCAATGGACTGTTGCAGTGGTGGGTGACGTGAAGCCTCATTCTCTGCTATGACATGCAGACTGATTCTCTGCTGACATGAAGCCAGATTGTCTGTTACGGGACCTCTCTGCTCTGCCTGTGTGCTAGGCCTAAATATATGCCAATGGACTGTTGCAGTGGTGGGTGACGTGAAGCCTCATTCTCTGCTATGACATGCAGACTGATTCTCTGCTGACATGAAGCCAGATTGTCTGTTACGGGACCTCTCTGCTCTGCCTGTGTGCTAGGCCTAAATATATGCCAATGGACTGTTGCAGTGGTGGGTGACGTGAAGCCTCATTCTCTGCTATGACATGCAGACTGATTCTCTGCTGACATGAAGCCAGATCCTCTGTTACGGGAGCTCTCTCCTCTGCCTGGGTGCTGGGCCTAAATTTATGACAATTGACTGTTGCAGTGGTGGGTGACGTGAAGCCTGATTCTCTGCTATGATATGAAGACTGATTCTCTGCTGACATGAAGCCAGATTGTCTGTTACGGGACCTTTCTCCTCTGCCTGGGTTCTGGGCCTAAATTTATGAAAATTGACTCTTACAGTGGTGGGTGACGTGAAGCCTGATTCTCTGCTATGATATGAAGACTGATTCTCTGCTGACATGAAGCCAGATTCTCTGTTACGGGACCTCTCTCCTCTGCCTGGGTGCTGGGTAGTGTTGAGCGCGAATATTCGAAAAGCAAATTTTTTTCGCGAATATCGCAACTTCGCGATTTCGCGAATATTTCGAATATAGTGCTATATATTCGTAAAAACGAATATTCGTTTTTTGTTTCCCCCCCCCCCCCCACAAAATTACAGTACACATATAATTGATTGTTTCCCAAAGGTCCAACAGCTCAGATCTTACTCACATTGCCTAGAAAGTGATTGAGGCGCGAATCTTCGTAAGGCGATTTTATTAGCGCACATGCGAATATCGGCACGTCCCAGAACAGAGGCAAAGGGCTTTGCATTCATACATTAGTGAATTGAGTTGCGAATCTTCGTAAGGCGATTTTATTAGCGCACATGCGAATATCTACACTTGTCCCAGAACAGAGGCAAAGGGCATTGCATTCATACATTAGTGATTGAATTGAGTTGCGAATCTTCGTAAGGCGATTTCATTAGCGCACATGTGAATTTTGCATAGCATATGTATTATGCGATAATTCGAATTATCGCATATGCGAAATAATAACGAATTTGAATAATCGCGAATATTTTACGAATATTCTTTCGAATATTCACAAAATTTCGCGAATTCGAATATGGGACATGCCGCTCAACACTAGTGCTGGGCCTAAATTTATGACAATGGACTGTTGCAGTGGTGGGTGACGTGAAGCCTGATTCTCTGCTATGACATGCAGACTGATTCTCTGCTGACATGAAGCCAGATTGTCTGTTACGGGACCTCTCTCCTCTGCCTGGGTGCTGGGCCTAAATATATGCCAATGGACTGTTGCAGTGGTGGCTGACGTGAAGCCTCATTCTCTGCTATGACATGCAGACTAATTCTCTGCTGACATGAAGACAGATTCTCTGTTACGGGACCTCTCTCCTCTGCCTGGGTGCCGGGGCCTAAATATCTGAGAATGGACTGTTCCAGTGGTGGCTGACGTGAAGCCTCATTCTCTGCTATGACATGCAGACTAATTCTCTGCTGACATGAAGACAGATTCTCTGTTACGGGACCTCCCTCCTCTGCCTGGGTGCTGGGCCTAAATATATGCCAATGGACTGTTGCAGTGGTGGCTGACGTGAAGCCTCATTCTCTGCTATGACATGCAGACTAATTCTCTGCTGACATGAAGACAGATTCTCTGTTACGGGACCTCCCTCCTCTGCCTGGGTGCTGGGCCTAAATATATGCCAATGGACTGTTGCAGTGGTGGCTGACGTGAAGCCTCATTCTCTGCTATGACATGCAGACTGATTCTCTGCTGACATGAAGCCAGATTCTCTGTTACGGGACCTCTCTCCTCTGCCTGTGTGTGTGCTGGGCCTAAATATATGCCAATGGACTGTTGCAGTGGTGGCTGACGTGAAGCCTCATTCTCTGCTATGACATGCAGACTGATTCTCTGCTGACATGAAGCCAGATTCTCTGTTACGGGACCTCTCTCCTCTGCCTGTGTGTGTGCTGGGCCTAAATATATGCCAATGGACTGTTGCAGTGGTGGCTGACGTGAAGCCTCATTCTCTGCTATGACATGCAGACTAATTCTCTGCTGACATGAAGACAGATTCTCTGTTACGGGACCTCCCTCCTCTGCCTGGGTGCTGGGCCTAAATATATGCCAATGGACTGTTGCAGTGGTGGCTGACGTGAAGCCTCATTCTCTGCTATGACATGCAGACTGATTCTCTGCTGACATGAAGCCAGATTCTCTGTTACGGGACCTCTCTCCTCTGCCTGTGTGTGTGCTGGGCCTAAATATATGCCAATGGACTGTTGCAGTGGTGGCTGACGTGAAGCCTCATTCTCTGCTATGACATGCAGACTGATTCTCTGCTGACATGAAGCCAGATTCTCTGTTACGGGACCTCTCTCCTCTGCCTGTGTGTGTGCTGGGCCTAAATATATGCCAATGGACTGTTGCAGTGGTGGCTGACGTGAAGCCTCATTCTCTGCTATGACATGCAGACTAATTCTCTGCTGACATGAAGACAGATTCTCTGTTACGGGACCTCCCTCCTCTGCCTGGGTGCTGGGCCTAAATATATGCCAATGGACTGTTGCAGTGGTGGCTGACGTGAAGCCTCATTCTCTGCTATGACATGCAGACTAATTCTCTGCTGACATGAAGACAGATTCTCTGTTACGGGACCTCTCTCCTCTGCCTGGGTGCCGGGGCCTAAATATCTGAGAATGGACTGTTCCAGTGGTGGGTGACGGGAAGCCAGATTCTCTGCTATGGAACCTCTCTCCAATTGATTTTGGTTAATTTTTATTTATTTAATTTTTATTTTAATTCATTTCCCTATCCACATTTGTTTGCAGGGGATTTACCTACATGTTGCTGCCTTTTGCAGCCCTCTAGCTCTTTCCTGGGCTGTTTTACAGCCTTTTTAGTGCCGAAAAGTTCGGGTCCCCATTGACTTCAATGGGGTTCGGGTTCGGGACGAAGTTCGGATCGGGTTCGGATCCCGAACCCGAACATTTCCGGGATGTTCGGGACCGAACTTCTCGAACCCGAACATCCAGGTGTTCGCTCAACTCTAGTTCAGACACCAAGTCAGTTTTACTTCCCATTATA